>NC_087195.1:10680985-10715985 GCF_035594125.1 Scylla paramamosain
GTGCTTTTTTAAGGTTCTAATGACAGATAAGAACATAAGAACATAAGAAATAAGGGAAGCTGCAAGAAGCGACCAGGCTTACACGTGGCAGTCCCTGTATGAAACACACCTACCTATTTCCATCTGCTATCCCCATCCATAAACTTGTCTAATCTTCTCTTAAAGCTCTCTAGTGTCCTAGCACTAACTACATGATTACTGAGTCCGTTCCACTCGTCTACCACTCTATTTGAGAACCAATTTTTTCCTATCTCCTTCCTAAACCTAAATTTTTCAAGCTTGAACCCGTTATTTCTTGTTCTACCCTGGTTGCTGATCCTAAGAATTTTGCTTACATCTCCCTTGTTATAATCCTTATACCACTTAAAGACTTCTATCAGGTCCCCTCTTAACCTACGTCTCTCTAAAGAATGTAAATTCAACAGCTTCAACCTCGCCTCGTAAGGAATACTCCTCATCCCCTGTATCCTTTTAGTCATTCTCCTCTGTACTGATTCTAATAGACCTATATCTTTCCTGTAATGTGGGGACCAGAACTGCACCGCGTAGTCTAGATGAGGTCTGACCAGCGCCAAATATAACTTTAATATTACTTCCGGCCTTCTACTTTTAACACTCCTAAAAATGAATCCTAGTACCCTATTTGCCTTGTTTCTGGCTTCTGTGCATTGCTTCCCTAGACGGAGCTCAGAGCTAACTATAACTCCTAAATCTTTCTCGTACCCTGTACCTACCAGAGTTTGGTTGTCTAATGTGTACCTATTGTGTGGGTTTCCTCTACCTACGCTAAGCACTTTGCATTTATTGATATTAAATTGCATTTGCCATCTATCCGTCCATTCATTCATTCTATCTAAGTCTGCCTGCAAGGCGCTGGCATCCGATTCTGACCTAATTAATCTACCTATCTTTGTGTCATCCGCAAATTTACTAACATCACTACTAATTCCACTATCCAAGTCACTGATATACATTAGAAATAACAATGGCCCTAATACTGATCCCTGTGGCACCCCACTAATTACATGACCCCACTCGGATTTCGAGCCGTTTATTACCACTCTCTGTCGCCTGTCACTAAGCCATGACCCTATCCAGCCTAACACCTTCCCATCTATCCCGTGTGCCCTAACCTTTCTCAGGAGCCTTTGATGGGGTACCTTGTCAAATGCTTTACTAAAGTCCAGATATAAGATATCATAACTATCACCATTATCTACTGCCTCGTACACCCTACTGTAAAAACTTAACAAGTTTGTTAGGCAAGACTTCCCCTTCGTGAAGCCATGCTGTGAATGATTTATCAAGTTATGTTTGTCTAAATGTTCCCTAATGTTCCTCGCTATTATTGACTCTAACATTTTACCTACAACTGAAGTTAAGCTGACAGGTCTATAATTAGACGCTAAAGTTTTATCTCCTTTCTTAAAGATGGGTACTACATTAGCCTGCCTCCACATTACTGGTACCTCACCCGACTCCAGTGATTTCCTAAAGACAGAAACTAACGGCTCACTAATAATCTCTTTACATTCCTTAAGTACTCTGGGATATATTTCATCAGGTCCTGGTGACTTGAACTTTTTTAGCCTATCTATCTCCTGTTCCACTATCTCCCTAGTTATGGAAATATCTGTCAGCTTCTCATTCTCATCTGCTCTAAACACCTGTTCACTATTTGGCATATCCTGCATGTTTTCCTGGGTGAAGACAGTTAAAAAACAATCATTCAGAAGTTTACTAATCTCCTCCCCAGAACTAACCAGCTCCCCATCTGCTGCCTTTAATGGACCTACAGTATCCTTATTCTTCGTCCTGTATACCTGATAAAATCCCTTGGGGTCCGTCTTCGCCTGGCTGGCTACCTTTAATTCATAATTGTCCTTAGCTTTCCTCGTTAACTTCCTGACTGTTCTAACTAATTCATTATATTGTGTCCTTAAAACTTCCTCACCTGCCCTTAATCTCATATATATACTTCTCTTACGCCCTATATAATGCTTTAACCTAGCAGTCATCCATTTAGGGTCATTTTTTTGTGATCTTATTGTTCTATACGGGATATTTGCTAACTGACCTGTATGAACTTTATCTACGAAATATTTATACAATTTATCTACATTTACTTTACCTAGTCCCCTCATCTCATCCCCTACCATCCTCTCCACTCCCTCATCTACTCGCCTCGACCTCACCTCTCTCATTTCCGCATGACCTGACATTCCAACATACTCACACCTAGCTCCCCCCTTCCTCTTTCCTCCTCCCTTCCGGACACATATCCCCTCCTCTTGTCCTACACCCTCACGCCTCACCTCACCTCTCTCATCCTGCCTTATCTCTCTGAACTCCGCCCCTGACCTGACCTCACCCTGCATCCTTTGCCAGTCCACTCCTTGGAGGTACCTTTTTAATTCTTCAAAATCTGCTCTCCTAAAGTCAAGTATTTTACTAGTGTTTTCGTTTCTAACTGTTTCTTCCCATTCTGAATTGTACCTAATTTCCTTATGGTCACTGTTACCTAGCTGTCCTCCAACCTCTACCTGCGTGACTGCTTCCTCCCTGCTAGTAAGAATTAAATCTAGAATATTATTTCCCCTTGTGGGTTCTACGACTACCTGTTTTAAAAAATTATCCTGAATTACCTTAAGAAATTCCTCTGCTTTCTTGTTACCCACCATCAGACTCCAGTCGATATTCCTAAAATTAAAATCTCCTACCACACATACCTGACTGTACCTGCCTGCTCTATTTAATTCCTGCCACAGTGAGGTGTTAATTTCCTCTGTACTGGTCGGTGGTCTGTAAACTACCCCTAGTACTACTGACTGCGATCCTTCTTTAATATCTACCCATATCGACTCTGCTTTGTTATCTGTTTTAATTCTACTGTTGATACAACACTGTAATGTGTCCCTAACGTATAACGCGACGCCTCCTCCTCTCCTGTTTTCCCTATCTCTATAGAACATTGTATACCCATCTATCTTAACCTCTGGATTAAATACTTTTCCTGACATATCTAACCAAGTTTCAGTTAAAGCAATGATATCAAATTTCTCAACGCTCGCTATTCCTCTAAGCAAGTCTATTTTATTCAGAATACTTCTACAGTTTGTGTAGTAAACACTTAAGCTATTTCTCACCATCCCTGTGCTGGCTACCTTTCTAGATTTAACTATTTTGCCCCTCGCCTTCTCACTACCCCTTCTTCCCTCCCGACTAACGAAAAAAGTGCTGGAGTGCAGTAACCTCCCGCTCGAGTGTTTCGGCCAAAACACGAACACCCTGGCGTGACAAATGCACTCCATCCCTGGCGTACAAGGCGTCCCTGCCATAGAAAAGGTCCCAGTTGTCGATGAACGTCCATCCATTACTCCTACAATGATTCGAGAGTCTGCGATTCACTGTAATAGCCCTGGACAGCCACTCAGCACCAACTCCCCTCCTCGGCAAGACACCACATACCACGGGGATCCCACCCTTGTCCCTAATCCTGTCCAAAGCCTGTCGAAACCTCCTGATAAGCTCCTCACTCCTGACCTAACCAAGGTCATTCCCTCCCGCACTGAGAAAAACAATGGGCTTGGTCCCATCCTTTTCCAAGCACGTGTCTAGCCTATCAGCTACCTTCCCTATCCCGGCCCCCGGCAAACACACCCTCGACCTACGCTTCCTATCCCTAGCACAGAACGCACTATCTAAGTGCCTAACCTGACTATCACCAAACACAAGCACTCTACCTTGAGGCAGGGTAACTGCATCTGCCCCCTCCTTCTTGCCTCCTCCCGCCCTGTCCACCTCCTTCTCCTTCCCTTCCTCCAGCACATTGAAGGGATTCTTCGTCTCCACGCAAGGTGCCCTGAGGACCTTCACCCTCTTGGCTCCCCTGCACACAACCGACCACTGCTCCTCCGTCGCCTTACTAGGTAAGGAGACGGTGGGGCACGACCCTCCCACAGGTGCTGAGATCCTCTCATAGAACTCAGCCTGCAGGTCTGAGATCCTCTCACGAAACTCAGCCTGCATCTCCGAGATCCTTCGATGGAACTCAGCCTCCACCTCTGACACCTTCGCAACGAAGGCCTCGAGAACATGAGAACTAACACAATCAGACGACTCAGCAACACAAGGCGCCATGTCTACACTAGCCAGCTATATTAGCGTCAGGTCACTGCTCACTAAACACGTCCGTTCACTAGGAACCCTGACCTGAGACTAAGGAACCCTGACCTGAGACTGAAATGAACAAGATTTCAACTTTATGAAAAAGGTGAACAGTCTTGAGAACCCGGGCTAATCATCTTTGTGGCCTTTGAAAATAGCAGTGGTGAGAGAGCAAAGCGTTTGAGAATACAAGTTTAATTTCATAAGGGGGTCACAGTCCTCGAATACCGACAGGCTAAAGGTGCGCCTCGCCGTCAGGGTGATGGCGTACATTCACTATGCTGTTTGACATGAGCCACTGGAGGGAGCAGTGCTGGAAAGCTACATTCAGTTCACGGTAAGCCGAGGAGTCACACGCGATGCCCCAGAGACGAGAAATACTAGTCTGTGGTGGTGGTGGTGGTGTAGAGAAGTAATAGTAGTAGTAGTAGTAGTAGTAGTAGTAGTAGTAGCAGCATTAGAAGTAGTAGTTTTGATAATGGTAATAACAGTAGTACAAATAGTGGTAACCACAACAGTTGCCATCACAAACCCATCAGCCTTATTGTTCCAAAATTACTCATATAAATCGTGTCTTTATCAATACACACAGATCAAGTAAACAGGACAGATACACAAAGGGGAGAGAAGTCTTGCATTGTTTCTCTATTGTGTCTCTTCATTATCGTCTTTGGCTGCAACCTTCCCTGTCACGCAAGGAATCAGCTGCCGTCACCTGCACTCTGCCGCGAAGCTTTGCCTGATTATTCCTTAAAGGGCACGATCGACCTGTGCGACCGTCAATATGCGAATTGTGCCTCGACCACCACCGCCAGTGCCACCGCTGCCGCCGCCGCCGCCTCTTTGCAATGCGGCGTACGGGAACATTACTGCACCGAAAGCTTGCACAAGGTCAAGAGGTCAGGAGAGGTATTCCTCTTGTCGTTGTTGTTGTTGTTCTTCCTTCTCCTCCTCGTACAGTTTGTTATTGCTGCAGTAAAACTCAGTTTTCAAAAGGTGATTCATTCAGTCCTATTCTTGATATCCAATATTAACCTCCACCACAACCTATTAAATTAAAACAAATCAAGATAAGGCGCCTCAACATTTAAGAATTGTTTAGGCAGTCAGTAGAAACACTCTCGAAATCTATCAATAACCAGTACACTTTGTTAAAAGGAGTTGAAATAAGATGCCGAAACATTTAAGAATCCTGATTTGTTTGGCCATTCATTGAAAACACTTGAAATTTTCTAGTAACGTTCACTACAGTTAAATATTGTCGAGGTCCTGTAACATTAGGAATCTCGAGTTTTTTTTTTTCTTTTTAAGATGGGGACTGGCCTAGGGGGACGAAAGGAAGAAAAAGGCTCTTTAAGGTCCCAGTCCCTCATGAAAAGCCCATAGTGACTATCCAAAATAGCAAAAGTGTGAATACTCTTTAAATCTAAAGGCAACATCAGCTAGAGTCTGTTAAAAATGGTTAATAGAAGATGACGAAAGATCCAAAAATAGACCTGAACTATTTAGGCAGTCAGTCGGTGTGTGTTATCGACGCAGAAGAAGAAAAAGAAAGGAAAAAAGACCATTAATCAAGGAAACTTTTTCTGAGTCTAGCGAGCGCGGCACTGGTCTGGGACATTATCCTGAAATATTAAACAGGCGTCAGAAAGCTGCAGGTGGGGTGTGACTGATGACCAACTACGTGACGGGTCAAAAAAAAAAAAAAAAAAAAGAAACGCTGATTGGCCATTATAATACAACTTCCTTTCCGTTTTCTTTTTCCTTTTTTTTTATCATTTTGATTATATTATTGCGTTCCTGTGTGTGTGTGTGTGTGTGTGTGTGTGTGTGTGTGTGTGTGTGTGTTAAGGTGTGTTTCATGTATGTGAGCGCTTGTCTTTCTATATATCAATGTGCGTAACTCTCTGTTTATCAATGTATCTGCTTCCCTACTTATTCATCTATATATTTACTCATTAATTTCACTACGTATGTATCTGCCTGTTCATTCATCTGTCTCTACGTTTGCCTCTCCTACCTCTCATGCTTATCCGTGTATCTCTAACTGCTTCCTGCCAACACACAAGAGGAAAGAGAGGAGGGCCGGGTTAAGCCTTGCTCCACGCCATCCTGCTCCCTTGCATTCAGTTTACAACTTTAATAGTATTATGTCTAGCTCTTTACAGACCAACATATCTCTTGCTATTTATTCGGTAAAAATAAGAGAAAGGGGAAGCTGCAAGAAGCCATGGGGTCTGCACTGTATAAAAACATGCTTACCTTTTTGCACCAATCATCCCCATTTATTATAGATTTGTCTAATCTTCTTTCAGAGTTCAGTACTGACTCGCCGCTAGCTGCCTGACTGCTGGCTATATTCTATTAATTTATTTCTGCATCTGTGAACCAGTTTCTTCCTACCTTTTTAAAAATAACTTTGTACTTCTATTACTAAATTTTACTGTTCTAGTATTTCATAATTACACATATATAATGCGCAGGGTCTCTCTCTCTCTCTCTCTCTCTCTCTCTCTCTCTCTCTCTCTCTCTCTCTCTCTCTCTCTCTCTCTCTGGAAACTCACTATACGAAATTTCCAAAAAAAAATTTTTTCATCGGTACACGAGACATTTTTGAACACTTGTTTGCATTTTTTAGAATGCTTCTGATGCTTTTCGTAAGAACTTTTGACTAATTTCTTTGTCCGTTAGTAGGTTAATCAGTGTTTGTGTGTGTGTGTGTGTGTGTGTGTGTGTGTGTGTGTGTGTGTGTGTGTGTTTTAGTCACTTCCGTGTTCATTAATTTTGCTTTTTCCGTGTGAGTGATGTAATTTTCAATGTGTATGTGTGTGTGTGTGTGTGTGTGTGTGTGTGTGTGTGTGTGTGTGTGTGTGTGTGTGTGTGTGTGTGTGTGTGTGTGTGTGTGTGTGTGTGTGTGTGTGTGTGTGTGTGTGTGTGTGTGTGTATGCAATAAGAAGAAAATATCGCATATTTCATTTAATATTCTCTTTACACATATCTTTCTGGTTTTGTGTGTGTGTGTGTGTGTGTGTGTGTGTGTGTGTGTGTGTGTGTGTGTGTGTGTGTGTGTGTGTCATTACGCGGAGGTTCGTTAGCACGTACACGAGGCGTCCATGACCATCGCCGTGCTGTGTCAGTGGGCGTGCATGTGAGGACTTGTGCAGCAGTGTACAGTGCGTGTCGTGTCGTGAACCCTTCATTATTTTTATGCCTTGCTAGTGTGACGCTGCTGAGTGTGCGGTGCTCGTGATGTCGCTCTTCCCTCACCTCCTCCTCCATTCCCTCTCTCCATCTCTCTCTCTCTCTTTCTTTCTCTCTCTCTCTCTCTCTCTCTCTCTCTCTCTCTCTCTCTCTCTCTCTCTCTCTCTCTCTCTTCATGCCAGAAGGAGATGTAATGATGTCGGGTTTTCAGGCGTTTCTGTTGTTGCTTACTCTCTCTTTTCTCTCGCTCTGTTTTGCATATCGTTACCTGGGCAGAAAGAAAACGATTTAGAGGCGCGCCAGGCTGTGAGAGGAAAGAAAACTTTTATTGTGGAGAGAATATGAGGAAATGCGAAGTGAAGGGCGAGGAGAGGGGGCTGTGGAGGGGGGGAGAGGCTCTGAGGAGAAGGCCCTGTGTTGGGCCGTGGACTGTGTGGGGAGGCTTGAAGAGCGAGAGGGCGCGCCAGGCAGTGGGAGCTGAGGGTCTGCAATGGTAGAACAGAAAAATAGCAGCTTTGATGTGCCTGTCCTGTGCCGCCCGGGGGAACAATGCGTTATTTTTATGCCGCCCTTCCTCTGGCTGCGGAGAAAAAAATGTTTGTGGTTACCTTTCTCGAGGCTTGGGAAAGGAAATACGTACGTGCCGCCCGAGCGAACACACACACACACACACACACACACACACACACACACACACACACACACACACACACACACACACACACACACACACACACACACACACACTTTCACGAATATGAATATTTCCAGTGCTTTTCCTTAATTTCGTTTACATCCAGTAGACACAAAAATTACTCGTGATGTCACAAAATAGTGATTTATATATATATATATATATATATATATATATATATATATATATATATATATATATATATATATATATATATATATATATATATATATATATATATATATATATATATATATATATATATATATATATATATATATATATATATATATATATATATATATATCGAAGAAAAATAGAACTACATGAACCATTGAACTACCTCGTCTTATACATATAGATGCATTTGTATTCAAAAGAGAAGCTTAAAGACATCTCCGAAAGTACCGATTTTCTTGTTCTTTAGGAAAGAGAAGAGGTTGCGGCAATTTAGCGGGATGTTCTACTATTTTTGTACCATTAGCTGGCCTCCATCGTCAGTAAAGAGGAGAAGAATAACAAAAAAGAGGGAAGAAGAAGAAAAAAAGATTATGTTGATGATAATGATAAATACGTACATGAAAAGTTTCACAAACATCAAGACCCACCTGGCGTTGTGATAAATAGATGCATATTGACAGGTAGTACAATTTTTCATAAACATTTTGTAAATAACGACACCACTACTTTGGACAAGCGAGTGTTCAGTGGGAAGCTGTCACAACGAAGCTCCCAGACTCAGCCAAACCTCAAATCCTTTAAGAGGCAAAGTTCGTGACTCACGCCCACACTTAAACAAACACGACTCTCACCAGAAATGGAAACACTCCAAGAATTATAAACTAAACTTGTAAAAAACACACCAACGAATACCACTGTGGAAAAAGTGTTGGGCCTTCCAGAACAGCGTCAAGTTACTGAAGTGACCTCTTTCGTTATTGTTGTGACCTCGAGTGAATGTTAAAAATCAATGACCATGAGAGGCTTTGAGCGTTGTAGAAAAAAAAAAAACTAACAAGACAAAACAAAAAAAGATCGCATGAAATGAAAAAAAAAATAAATAAAACTCAAATTGGAATGAGCATTGTAGTGCTGTAGCAGCACATCAACTTTTTTTACGGGAAGAGTTTTGATAAAGGTGATGGCTCTGTTTGTTCTCCCTTCCCCACCTCACCTGGTTTGGCTGAATGCTGCCCAGTGGTCCAACACTGGATTATATATGTATAGGCTAGCAATTCAAATAAAATACTTCACTGGTACAAAGAAATACATTTGTGCCTCAGGAAAGCATTGAAGAAAGCTGTAGTGACTCAAGCATCTCCACTGGTATATATCAGTGAAGAATTCTATGATTATAGGACGTGTCATACTTGTAAGATGAGAAATAAAACAGGTATGTAGAGAACAAGCAGCTATATGGTATGTTGTAAGGAAAATGTACCTGTAAGATCAGAAATAGAACAGGTATGTAGGAAACAAATAATTATATGTGATAGATACAATAAAAAACCCAAACTGAGTCACTTCATACAGGACCGACACGTGACAGAGACGTGACTCATTAAAACTTCAATACATGGGCAACGTTTTCCTGCGTGTTGTTATCCTGACAATGATTATGTGAGGATGATGATGATGATGATGATGGCGACAATGATGATGACGATAATGATGATGATGATGGTGGTGGTGGTGATTATCGGTCGCTGCACTGTCTCTTTGTATGGTCTGACTCTGTGATGTAGCTTTGAAAGCCCAGGAATTGAGTCAATCACTCCTGACAACAAAAAGGAACATTTGTCAGCACACATCACGGCGAGTGAGTTCTGAGTTATTGAATTAATCTTGTTAACCGTATTGTCGTAATTTAGAGAACCAGTCTCGATCATTAATGTGCTGCAATGAGCTGAGTATTTTTCACTCGTACATTTGTTTTTCAACTTCCATCGCGGTAGTGGACGTAAAGTCAAATAACCTTTTAAAAATAAATCGTTTTCTTTTCTTTTTCTTAGTGAGGGAACACAAGGATACCTGATCTCTCATTTTATTGTCTGCTGGTACAAATACATTTTTCTTTCTCTGTATACTGAGTGGTCTTTCTTCCCTTTTCAGCTGAAGGGAACGGTGGGTCTTTACGTCAGGGAGAAGAAGTCCGTCCTTCACTGTTTTGTCCCCCACGATGACTGCCATTCCCTTCTTTGACATCATAAGATTTCTCAAGATGTGACAGACTTGGGGACACACACACACACACACACACTGCCCTCTCCAAGGGTTTGAAGAAGAAGAGTGACGCTGCCTTGCTGTAGGCACAAAAAGATGCACAGCACGAGGAGGGGCCACCAGGGTCAAGGCCGTGCTGGAGCAGGCGTGCCACTTCCGCGTCCTGCCGGAAAAGATTGATCTTCTGTGGTGTCTATTAAATGGTCCAGCCTTCCATACATTGCAGAGCGTTAATTCAGTTAGTTAAAGCGAAGTCGGATATGTGACATGTGTGAAACGAAGTAGCTCGCTTGCTAAGAAACTGTCCTTTTAAAAGGATGCAGTATCTGACTCAAGCAATCACCATATTTCTCTGAAGCACACAAAAGCAGTTTTGCAAGATGTACTATTTCTCGTAAATTTACTTTTCGATCACTACATACTTGCTATTTAAAGACTTGAACAACCATACGACCTAAACAAGATAACTGGTCTTCACACGCACTTGAGCTCGCTGTTTCTACTGGGCAGGGAGAGGCGGGAGCATAGTCACTTGGTACTGGAGCGGAAGGTAATCAGGTCGCATTGGCCTCAGGTCAGATGATCCTCAAGACAGATCGGCCTGAGTGTAAATAAGCCTCAGGACGTTTGGTTCTCGAAACACTTGGTACTCAAACCACTTGGTCTCTAAAATGTCCCAGAGTAATTGGTAATTAGGGAAAAGTGTACCAAGTGGGAGTCAAACGGTTAAACATCAATTATACAGGTTTGTAACTCGTCTCTGATCGGCGCCACACACGCACACACACACACACACACACCACACTCAGGGCGGTGAAGCGGGTGGAAGAGCATTGTTATTACCTCCATACACCACGATATCCTTAGCGCCCCGCCTCGCTCCTCCAAGCCTTGCCCCTACACTCGGGTGTGTAGGAGGAAGAGGAGGAGGAGGGGCAAGGAGGAGTATGGGTACCATTCGCCCCAGTACCAAGTGACTGCAAACCAAGAGAGGTGAGCCTGGCAGTAGTGGTTGCCATAGCTAAACTTCTACTGTTTCTCCTCGCACTGTAAATCTAGGGACACATTTCTGGTAGGTGTCCACGGTGCCACCAAGGAAGCCAAGGGATGGATTCATCACACTTTGGCATGCCTGTCACCTCTCCAAGGTTGCCACGAAAAGTAAAACGTGTTTTACGGATCATCGTTACATTCCAGCGCCTCTTAATTGCCTACGAAATGTTTACTTAACCTCTACACACCAAGAAATGAGACTTCAGTTCATAATCGTGCATGAGGAGAATAATATTTTGAAATCCGCGCCATTACGTCACAGCAGAGTCATCCTGCGCGCGCAGGCCAGTGTGTGCGGTGGTATGTTTGTTTTGTGTGTCGTGGCAATGGTATGTGAATTTCTGACGTTTTATTAGTTATTTTCCCAACCATGGTGCGCGGCATGGTGGCGGGAGGTGTAATGGTGCACGGCGCGATGGTGAGACATGGTGGTAATGGTGCAGAGCGATGAAATGCTGAAATTACTGGCGGTGGCAGGGAGGCGTAGGCGTGGCGCTAGGACGGTGTAGTGATGATGACTTCCTTGGCAAGTACGAACCACTCCTGCCCGGCTATCAGCGACGCCGTCTGCGTGGTGAGTGTACACTGTGTGTGTGTGTGTGTGTGTTTGTGTGTGTGTCTAAATGTGTTTTATACAGGATGACCCAAAATCTGGACACATCAATATTATTTTACATTTTTTTTCTTTTCATATCTTGACTATGAGTGTCAAAAGAAGAACAAATTGACTTGATAGTATTGAGTGGACACGAGGAGTGATCATAATACAGGCAGACATTATCGAACAAGAATGAATGAAAGAGAATGATTAAAAGATACATTTTCCATGTGTCCAGACTATTGGCTCACTGAACATGTAATCGTTTTAAACACACAACACAGAAGAAAGGGAATGATTCAAACAAATACTGTTGTGTTATATCCATTGCAAGGAAGAGGAGCGAGGATAATATGCTAAATGTTTTCTGAGTGGCAGGGTGGAGGAGGCCTTGTGTAGTTGCTAATCTCTCTCTCTCTCTCTCTCTCTCTCTCTCTCCACCACCACCAGCATTAAGGCATTGGGAGTTGGGGTGAAAGTGACAAGTAAGGGTGATAAGCCTCCTCTCCATCTCCCTCTTCACCCCTCACACACACACACACACACACACACACACACAGTGAGTCACTCATCAGTCGTTACTAAGTTTCGAACATTCCACCATTCACAGTTTGCTATTTATTTACTATGTATTTGTACTTCATAGTCACTATGTAAAATTCGCTCCCTCCTCCTGTCCTTCCCCTAAATTCTAGACACATGACGTTGTGTAAGTTTGAAGGGAAATGAATACGTGGTATCGTTTGCTTTAGTTTTACTAGATAATTAATTTATTAGACACACATCAATAAATTTACTTCACATTTGTAAGCTTTGTCTGAACTGTAAGTCTGTCAGCACCAGGCAGTACTCTGCGAGTATATTACTCTGCGATATATTACTCTATAATTTATAGGTTGTACAAAACACATCCGCATCCACACATCCTCTGTAGAGTGCGGATGCGGATGCGGATGCGTGTATACATTTCACCACAAATGCGGATGCGGAGGCGGACGCGGATGTTGTTTATCACAATTACGGATGAGGATGCGGATGTGAAAAAAATATGCGGATGTTCCGCGGATGCGGATGCGGATACGGATATCCGATACATCTCTATTGTGAACAGATGCTTGAACTCAGGAAAGCAGTGGGTCTCTCTCTCTCTCTCTCTCTCTCTCTCTCTCTCTCTGAAATATAGTAGTAGTTTTACACACACACACACACACACACACACACACACACACACACACACACATACACACACACACACACACACACACACACACACACACACACACACACACACACACACACACAGACAGACAGACAGACAGACAGACACGCACACACGACCACGAGAGTTTCCACCGTTGTCAGAATTGCAGCGTGTTAAGAAAAGGTGCAAACCAGTGTAGCAAAAAGAGGAGGGAGCGAAGGTTGGCAGGCTGCTGAGTGGGTGAGTAGACAGCTTCCCTTGTCACCTGAGGGAAGGAACGCACCGCGGAATTAGTTACACGGAAGGAAGAGAGAGAGAGAGAGAGAGAGAGAGAGAGAGAGAGAGAGAGAGAGAGAGAGAGAGAGAGAGAGAGAGAGAGAGAGAGTGTGTGTGTGTGTGTGTATGGGGGTGGCACCTGTCTCATCCCTTACCTCCTCCAATTTCAAAGAAGTGAGGTGTGTACAAGTGGCTTTGCCTTGCTCTCTGAGTTTTCTCTGAGTTTTGTGGTTTATTTTTCTTGCCTGTGTGCTGAAATACCCTGAAAATGGTGATGAGCGCGTGTGGTTCATGCGAAGAGAGTGTGGCGAACAGGCAAAGGGCTGTGGCATGCGAGAGATGCATGGCCTGGTTCCATGTAGCCTGTGTGGGCATGAGGGAGGCCAACATGAAGGCGCTGGGGTTCGAGCTTCTGGTGTTCCTCTGCAGGGAATGCCTGAGCAAGAGCCTCAATGAATGGAGGAACCAGGATGAAGAAAAAGAAGAGAGAGTGGAGCAGAGCACCCAGACAGAAAACCTGATGAAAGAGGCAGAAGCACAGACGACGAAGACTGAAGAGAGAAAAGACCAGCAAGAAGTGGTGGAAGTGGCCAGAACAGACAGACGCCCAAGGAAGAAGAGAATGGTAGTCAAGAAAGCCCCAGTATGTGTCATTGGAGACAGCATGGTAAGGAAGACTCCCGACTTTGTGAGAAGGGAAATTGAGTGCACCAGCATGGGAGGTGCTAAGATCCAAGACGTCAAGAGGAAAGTCAAGGAAGAAGTGCAAGAAATGGAAGAGAGAAGCCTGCTAGTTGTCCAAGGAGGAGGCAACAACTTAGTAGAGGCAGGTGCTGAAGACACAGTAAAGGAAGTGATAGAAGCAGTGAGGGCAGCAGAAGAAAAGAAGATGTGTGTGGCTGTGGTGGGGGTCCTGCGGCGCCCACGGGAAGGAGTGCAGTATGAGAAGGTTTGAAGAGAAACGAACCGCAAGATATGCATGGAACTCATGAAGGTCAAGATGGAATGGATGGCAGAGAAGAAGGGCAACGTGAGCTTCCTGGACATGGATGGGATCCTTGACCAGGACAAATTCTTCGGGAGAGACGGGGTCCACCTCAACCACAACGGGAATGAGAGGCTAGGACGTCGACTGGCTGAGTGGATGAGGGCGAGGCAGGTGTGTTGTGTGGACGACGCATGACGAGGAGGACCCACTGATGTCAGCAAACATGAAAGAAAAGAGACTAACCAGGCAAGTAAATGTGTGAAGATTGGCTGTATGAATGTGAGAGGATGGGGTGTGGGCAAGTTTGAGGATGTATGCAGGGAGCTCAGGGAGTGGAGGTTCGACTTAGTCGGGCTCACTGAGACTCACCTGAGAGATGATGTACGAATGGAGGGATGCGAGTATGTTATGATTGGAAAGGGGCGTAAGGCACAGGAAACACTGGGAGGAGGCGTAGCCCTACTCTACAAGAAAGAAAGAGGACTGAAAGTAGAGGAGATTGATGTGGGGGAGTGTACAAGTAGTGAGGATGTGCTTGCAGTAAGAGTGGAATGCATGGATGGTCGTGGCAGACCAGAGAAGGTGGTACTAGTGACTGTCATGGGTGAAAGAGCAGAGAGGGAAAATAGGAGGAAGTATGACATACTTAAGAAAGTTGTGAGAGAGCATGGAGAGGAGAGAGTGCTAATTATGGGTGACATGAATGCACATGTGGGAATACTGGGGGAACAGGTGAACAGGAATGGTGAAATGCTTGGAGAGTTTGTTGATGAACTGGAGCTGGAAAATCTGAACGTTACTTTGGCAGAGGGGCGTGTGACTTGGAGTGCAAGAGAACAGGAATCGGCAATTGACTACATGTTGGTGAATGGAAGAATGCGTGAAATTGTGTCGCACATGTGGATAGATGAGGATGGTTTGGTTGATATTGTGTCCGATCACAACATGCTGGTTGTGGAGTGCTTGATGCAGGGTGGGAATGAAGTGAAAGTGGCAAGTAAGAAAAAGAAGTGGAGACTGAGAGATGTAGGGTGGGAGAAATTTCAGGTTGATCTGAGTGAGAGAAGCTGGGACGACGAAAGTGTGCATGACGTGGAGCGTCTGAATGAGAAACTGGTTGAGGACGTGAGGGGTGCTGCTGAGAACCAGATAGGGTTTGTGAGAGTAGGTAGAAGAAAGAATGTATGTAAACCATGGTGGAATGATGAAACCAGAGCGGCTAGGAAGGAGCGAAAGAGAATGAGTAGACAGTGTAGATGGCTGAGGAAAAAGAGGCATGAAAGCGATGAGGCAGAGAATGAGTATCTGAATGCATGGGCAGCGTATGTGAAGCAGCAGCGGTTGACGAGACGAATGATAATGAATGCTAAAGTGAAGAGTGAAAGGAGCGTGATTCAATCTTTAAGGGAGAAAGGTATGGAAGGTGACCGTGAATGGTACAAGTTCATGAGAGGTGAGAATATGTCAGGCAGTGTTGGTGTGGAGAGTCTAAAAGTGGAGGGTGTAGTTATAACAGAGAAGGATGGAATCAGGGAGGCAATCAAAGGGTTCTGGGAAGAAGTAGGTGGGGTAGGTGAGATGTTTAGTGTGAGAGAAGAATGTGTAACACTGGAAAGGAAGAATGCAGATGAACTGGATGAAAGAATCAGTAGGGATGAAGTGGAGAGGCGTGTGAGAAGGCAGAAGAATGGCAAGGCAGCAGGTCCAGATGATATACCCTATGAGTTCTACAAGAATGGTGGGGAGGTAGTGATAGACAGAATGACTGAGTTATTCAACCGAGTGTGGGATGAAGAGAGAGTGCCAAGAAAGTGGAATGAGAGCCGAGTGTGTCTGTTGCATAAGGGAGGATTTAAGAGTAAGAATGAGCTGAAGAACTACAGGCCAATTGCATTAGTGAATACAGTAGGTAAAGTTTTCAGTGCAGTGTTGAATGAGAGACTGTGTAAATGGATTGAGAGAGCTGGAGTGCTGGGTGAAGAACAGAATGGTTTTCGTAGGGACAGGAGAGCTGAGGACAATATGTTTGTGGTGAATGAAATGATTGAGAAGAAAAAGAAGGATGGGGGTAAATTGTACCTAGGTTTTTTGGATATAGAGAAAGCTTATGATAGAGTGAACAGAGAAATGTTAGGTAGAGTCTTAGAAAAGATTGGATTGAGTGCAAAGATAGTTAACGTAGTGCAAAGTATGTATGTGGACACAAGAGCTAGATACAGGCTAGGAGACATAGAAACAGACTGGGTGAAGAGTGAGAGAGGAGTTAGGCAGGGCTGTATATTGTCACCAACCCTTTTTAGCCTGTATACAGAGGAGCTAGCAGCCAGGATGAGAAGAATGAATGTAGGGGTAAGTGTGGGGAATGATAAAGTATGTGTGCTCCTTTATGCAGATGATGTAGTTGTTATGAGTGAATCGGCAGATGAGCTTCAAAGTTTGTTGGATGTAGTGGATGGCTATGGTAAAGACTTTGGAGTAAGGTTTAGCAGAGAGAAAAGCAAAGTAATGATTGTGAATAGGTCAGAGGATGAAAGTAATGTGGTATGGAGACTTGGAGAGAATGAGTTGAGACAGGTGCAAGAATACAAGTACTTAGGGATGTGGATGAGTCCTAGTGGGTGTGCAAAGGCAAAAAATGAAAAGATAAGTATGGTAAACCAGTGGGTAGGTCGATTGGGAAGCGCGGCAAGGATGAGAGCAAGTAAGTATGATGTGTTGAGAGAAGTGTGGAAGAGTGTGGCTGTGCCATGTATAATGTATGGTATGGATGTGATTGCATGGAATGAAAGTGAAATTGATAAGTTAGAAGTGGGCCAGAACAAAGTAGCAAGGATGGCACTGAGTGCACCGAGGTGCATAGCAGTTGAAGCCTTGAGAGGTGACATAGGATGGAGCACCTTCAGAGAAAGACTGACAAAAGCCACACTTAGGTACAAGATTAGGCTTGAGAGAATGGATGATGCAAGAATAGCAAGGAAGGTGTACCTGTGGAATGAAAGTGGAAGCAAATGGAGGAAGAGATGCATGAGAATGACAGACAGGAATGGATTGCAAGTTGTGTGGGCGATAAGAATGCCTGGGAGGAATCAAAATGAGCGTGAATGGGTGGTAAGAAGAGGAGGAAGAGTGGGAGCCGAATGGGATGTGAGAAAATGGAAGAATGAGATAGACAAAGAAATGAAATGTGTGGGACTGAATGAATGGAAGAATGAGATGGAAAGAAAGAAGACCCTGGAATGGTACAAGGAGAAAGAGGCTCCGAGGTATGAAAGGTGGTATGATGGAAGCCTGGGCGGTGATCTTCTCTTCCGAGCGAGGGCACAGTGTATGGATGTGAATGCAAGGAGTTACAGGTGGTCTGAGTCCCGCAGCAAAGTGTGCCAGATGTGTGACATGGGAGAGGATGAGACGGTGGAACATGTGGTGCTGGAGTGTGTGCAGTATGCCAGAGACAGGAATGAGATGATGCAAGTGATACTGACTGAGTTAGGGCATGATAGGAATGAAAGAGTGGAGAAGACAGGAAAGGAATGGATGGTGTTGTTGCTGGGACTGTGTAGAGAGGCGAATGAAAGGATGATTGAGGCGGTGAAAGAGTTTCTGGAGAGAATGTGGCGTGCCAGGTGTATGAACAATTAGGATAGAGGATACTGTTCGTTTCTCTTTTTTTTTCCCCCTTTCTACAGGAGTTGCCGATCCAAAGGCCTGGCTCAGGAGTGATCCTGTGCCACCTGTACCATCAAGATCAAGATCAAGATCAAGACCTCACGCTTTTATATAGTTCGATAGATAGATAGATAGATAGATAGATAGATAGATAGATAGATAGATAGATAGATAGATGGAGAGATAGACAGATAAACATTTGTAAATAGATAACATTCGTATAGATACTGTTTTTTGTTATAATGTCACTATTTTGTTTTATTTCTCATGATTACGCATAATTAAAGTATTCTGAATCATACATTACGTTTTATCATACATTACATAAAACGTAATGTATGATGTAATGTATGTTTTTATTGCATAGCTAGCCAGCCTTTCTGCGTAATACAAGCAGAAGCACTGTGACTAACCCTTTCCTTGGCTGCCTTGACGCGAGGGCACCACCAAGGCTGCGGGAACTCGTGCATCGGCCAGTAGAGTAAATAAAAGCTCTAGTGTTGTCGATATCAACACCACGCGGCTGATACTCTCTCGCCCTTCATTAAGGAACACAAAGGAGAGACAAGCACTATGTTTCTGTGTTTTGGCAAGGCTGTTTGTGATAAGATGCTATCTGTTGTGAATTATTGTAATTATTATTATTATTATTATTATTATTATTATTATTATTACTATTATTATTATTATTATTATTATCATTATTACTTCTTAAATATTCTTGCAAAAAGGAGATGATATTTGTTCTGTTTTATAAAGTTTTACGAAGATTTTTCATCGATGTAAAAGTTCATATCTACAGACAAGGAGGTACTCGTATGAACATTTATTTCTCCTAAAATAAATCAATGAAACAAACAAAGGAACACACAAAACACATGCAACTGTGATACTGAAATACATGCGCACGATTTTCATAAACATTCTTACAACATGGACATACTTTTTTTACCTATCTGTTTTATGAAGTTATGCTAAGAGGCGAGAGACGAGCAGGCAGCTTCTGTGAAGTGGTGAAAGGTCGCTGAGTCAACCGCCTTTGCAGCGCCTGTGTGTGTGTGTGCGTGTGTGTGTGTGTATGTGTGTGTGTGTGTGTGCCGGATGAAAGGTGATGTGCCGCCCCCTAATTTTTATTTCCCATTCAGTACTTTTACCCTATTGCCTATCTAATAAATTTCATTATTAATTACTAGCTTATTTTTATATTAATTTTTATATTTTTAGGTTAACCTTTATTAAAGCAATAATTTAAAATTTCTCAAAGTATATTGAATTGCACAATCTATCTTTTCAACGTAACTGAAACGCCATACTAACTTAGCTCTACTTTGATTTTTCCTGTCCAGGCTCACTTTCCAGTAAGCCTACTATGTTACGACTTATCTCATTTTGGTAATGAAAGCGACGGGCGATATGTACATGATTTAGAGCTTATATCTAACTAAACATATTAAATTTAGTTTACAATCAAATCCTCCTTTTAATTAACTATTTAAATTAATATTCCGTACTAAATAAATTTTTATTGTAACCCATTTTAACTTAAGCATTAGCTGCACCTTGATCTAATATATTTAACATTATTATTAATGTTAAATTAATAATAATATTCTTTATTATTATTATTAATTAATTAATTATTATTAATTAATATTCTTCAGTAATTTATTCTATAAAAATTACCTAATAATGATGGTATACATACTACTCTACAAGCTTAAGTAAGATTCTTCGTGGTATATCGATTCAAAAACAGGTTCCTCTGACAAGACTAAATCACCGCCAAATTCTTCAAATTTCAAGTACATAACTTTAAATACTTAGGTTTATAAAATTACTTTTTAGTATAATAGTTTAGTATAATAGTTAAAATATAATTTTTTATTGCTTCAGCTCTAATTTTAACTTTTACTTACATTAATCTTTACCTGTAAAAAATAATTCAATTTCACCTTTTTATCTTTCAGGTATTTTATAATTTATTTCCGCTTAACAATAACCCAATAAATTCTTATTTAACCTTAGAGTATAACTGCAACTGCTGGCACAATATTAATTAGGTTTTAACTAACTGCTAAATCTTAATTTTTTAAATTATTTAATACTACATGCTGAGAATTTAAACTAATAAGAAATTTTCTTATTATTAACTAAATTTCTATATGTTAATTTTAAACTTACATACAATTACATGCAAAAACTATCATACAAAATCAGTAATTATTATAAGAACTAAAGAAATAATATATATATATATATATATATATATATATATATATATATATATATATATATATATATATATATATATATATATATATATATATATATATATATATATATATATATATATAAATTTTGTTAGATCATATTGACCTAATTTAATTTCTATTTTTTTAATTTTTTTTCTTATCTAATTTCTTTAAATAACTTTTTTTTCTTTAATTTATTTTTTTTAATAATATAGTGCCTGATTTAAAAGGATAGCTTTGATAGAGCTAATAATGTATTTCTTATACCTATATTATTTATAGTGGATTTACAATACTGCCTTAAAGATCAAAACTTCATGTGCCCTATACACCAACAAATAACATCTTAAAGATAAGCTAACTAAGCTAATGGGCTCATACACCGTAAATGAAAGTCCAACCTATCTCTTTTTAATGACCTTTCCAATTTCTTATTTTTTATTCTTTTGTACCTTATTAACCGGTACTTCCTTATCGATTTGTTCTTCTTCTTGATTTGGAGCTTGAATTGGACTTGAATTAAATCTACTTTCATTTATTACTTTAATTGCAATTAAATTATGTCCTTATTCAACAGAAGCTGAAATTAAATATTTCCTAATTCAAGCTCTAGCATCAACGATTTTAATTATATCTAGATCTATTCATATCTATTCAAATGATTTTTCCTGTATTTTAATTACTTTATCTTTAATCTTAATTAATGATGCCGCAAACACGTCTCTGCAAAGGGCCCATTGAGGCACACGCGGCAGCTCCTCGCGCCCCAGGAAGCTGTCACACTGGCGAGCCTTGCATTCACTCAGGCACACTGTGGGCGTGTTAATCCCCTGGCTGCTGCGGCGACTTCTCAAACTCGGGGAAAACTGTCCAGTGCAAGTTGAATATGGAAAGACGCTGATGGTGTGACCGACGTCTGAGAAATGACGGTGCATGGCGAATTTTGATCCTTATTGATTCTGACTCTTAAACTTAGCAGTTGTGGAGAATCTTGGCATTATGATACAGAGTGGTGTAGGGGCCAATATTGACTGACTTTTATGTCTTGCGCACGAGCTTTGCAAGGTGTTGTGGTGAATATTTTATGATTTCCAAAAGACTAACGTTAGTGGAGGTATTGACGAGTAACGAATCAGTGTGGATAACAAATTTACTTTTAACTATATCTATGTACTGTCACGACCAATACAGTTCTTTCGGAACTCGGCAAAATATTCTGGTATAGATGATAAATCAGAGCTCGTTGGTCGGCAAAATATTCTGGTATAGATGATAAATGAGAGGTCGTTGGTGTCAGTAGCAGTGCTTGATATACAATGATGAATGTCAGATTTTAAGTGACGATAACTTTACCGTCACTACACAAGTATCAGTTCTTATTCTCGTGTACAACCCGTTCTTGGCTATGATTTCTCTTTAAGAATGTTTGCGAAGAACGTCACTACCATGTATTTGGGAAATCGCGGTGAATATCAGGTTTAATTGAGGAAATACACAATGATGTTACCTGCGTGTGGTACTAACGAACGTGAGTGAAAGGTATATATTGCTTGGTGTCTGTTACCTGCACCATCCCTTTGACTTGTGGCTTCTCACACATAAAAAAAGGTATGATAAGGGTTTAGAGTTGTTGTAATTGTCTGCGTTTTGAAACAACGAGAAACGGATCTAAGTAGTTTTGGCATGGGAGGAAATGTTCAAAAACTACACAAGTCAACAGGAAGACTGAAGGAGTCTTGGGAGCAGAAAAGGTGATATTTCCCAGTCACACCATAATAATCGCGGAAGCCCTGGTCCATCCTAGAGCCAGCCCTGAACCAGACCAGCGCCATCCCTGAACCAGCCCTGAATCAACTAGCCTTGACAGTAATAGACATCAAGATACATCGCTGCCGTTACAAAGGTTACAGCATAACATTCATCAGTATCAGTCGACCTTGACCGTCCCGCCAGTGGGGTACGGGTGTGTTTGGGTAGCAGATAGAGGAGCGTGTGAATAATGGAGGGTGGCTGGAGGGACAGTAATGGTGGTGGTGGTGGTGGTGGTGGTGGCGCGTGGTATATCCCTTCCCTTGCTGTGTGCTTTAATCCCTTTACTGCTAAGGGCATCTCTTATTAACATTCGGAGCTCTGTAAGGATTTATTTGCATGGACACATTGAGACATGAGAGTGTATAGAAGGCTGATTGTGCCTTTTCTTAGCTTGAAAACTATTTAATTAGCTGTAGCATAACAGTAAGTGTCTGAAAAGTGTATTTTATTATAAAGAAAAAATATCTAGCGGTGAAAGAGTTATTAATTTGGCCGGTAATGAAAATAATGCGCTTGTTGCTTTTGGATAACGATAGAGAATGTTGGTGGTAAGACTGCAGGTATTATTGTGACTATTGAAGTACTTGATCGCTTCTTGTTATCAGTGTCTTTTGAAATTATACTTTAAACTTGCACTAGATCACTTCATCCCAGTCCATGCTGACGTGTGCTTCAGTCACTGCACCGGTGATGGAAGTGTGGCGCTTGTTACGTCATCTGAATAACCCTACACAATGTTACTGACAAAACTGTAGGTATTAGCATTACCACTGAAGTACTTGAACGTTCTGCTGTCAGTGTCTTTTGAAATCGTATTAGATCACTTTGTTCACCTTCAGGGTGCAAATGACCCTCGCTTACATTTTTTATTTGTATTTCATTTATTATATTTACGTATATGTGAAGGAAATTAGCCTAGGCCATCCACATGCAAAAAAATAAAAATAAAATAAAATAATAATAATAATAATTAATAAATAAATAAATTACATAGAAAACAAAAAAAAAGAATAGATAAATCAGAAAGTTATAGAATAAAACAGGAGGATTGAGAAAAGCCACTTTTCCTCACTCTTCACCCACAAAAGTAAATAAATAAATAGATAAATAAAAAAAAAGCATGCATATATAAAGGCCACATTGGTCCCAGAGGTGCCTTGATAAGTGGGTCGCGGCAGTGGATACACTCTTAAATCTGACGTCCAGTGTGATTCGCCAGGCGTGGGTAATGTAGCCAGCACGTGTGCCCCGTGACAGGCCGTCCGTCTTGCTGGGAGGGGAAGGTGGCGGCTGAAGAAATCAGGTTGGTACTGAGAGGAGAAGGAAAAGGGGAAGAAAAAAAGCAATTGCAGTATTAGAATTCATTAACCAACTGTATTCTCCTACTGTACTTCATTCTGTCTTCCACTGTAGCCTTCCCTCACTCAGCGCACCTTTCCCGCTCTCCTCTCTTATCTATCTTGCTTCCAGAATTACGTTTCTTCTCCATAAAAAAAAAAAAATGTTATATCTTTTGGGACGGATCATTTCACTGTGTCTAATACATTTGTCTAATATAATCACTAAGAAGTGACCCATATTCCTTACTAGCGACCACTCCTCGCACACTCACCACCTCATCCCAGCTGCCTTGCCAAAGCGCCACATGATCCGAGATATCTGGCGCTTTTTATTCCATTAACTAACTCATTCACTCTTCCTTCTCCTCCCTTCTAACCCTCAGTCTTTTTAATATATGAAGGAGAAGAAACACGGCCACTGGGTCAAGCCGCGAACGAGTCACCACCAGAGTCTCGGGAGGGAAGTGCCGGGGGCCAGGTGGCTGTGAGGTGCACTGCTACGCCCACTCACTGAAGTTTGCGAGTTCGATCCAGGCTCAAGAAAGTTTCAGGGGGGATGAGGAAGTGCTCCCTCGTAACCTGGGCGGCGCCATCATCGTTAGTGCGGCTCCATAACTCAGTGTGGTCCCAATTTCCTCTGTCGTTAATTTACGGTAGCAGGAGTAGCAGGTGGCTGGCTCGCGGTGGTAGCAGCTGGGAATTCGCACCTCGTTCGTAGCTGGCGTCTGTAAATCGGTTTTAAGTGATGCGCTGGATGTTAATTATGCGTCCTTTTAGTCCGAGTCGCTGCATTGCTTGACATGGAAAAAAATTGTCACGGATGTTTAGCTTTGGAGAGCCCATAGAAGCAAAAGGCAAACAGAAACGCAAGCTTTTTAATATGATGTTTTATTTATTTATTTTTTTTTTGTGGCGGGACGTAAGTACATTTTGCTCACTAAGCGTAATAATTGTTTCAATCTGTTTTAATTTCTCTGTGTCTTATTTAAATGTTGATATTTTCTTTACTACTACTACTACTACTACTACTACTGCATTGTTAGGTTGTCTTCCGTTCCCCCCCCCTTCGTTTACATTTCTTCCGGTTATCATCCATTACAGTTTTAATATTCTTTTATCCTTTCTTTCTTCCGTGTTCTCCTCTTTCTTTTCCATCCCTTCTCTCCTCGTCCCTTCCCTTCTATTACCTTCCATTCCATTCACCTTCTCTTCAGTTTCCTTTTCCTACCCTTCACTTACTTCCTTTTCCTTCTCTTTCCCTCCTTTCGCTTCTTTTATTTTTATCAATTTCCCCTTCTTTTCCCTTCTCTTGTCTTCCCTCACTTTCCAAAGATTTCCCTTTCTCTTCCCTTCCTCCTGCAAACCGGAGCACCTCACGAGAGTTTTCCAAGGTGTCTGGCTTTCTTCTTGAATCCTGTATTAGCGTGTCTTGAGGCCCACAAGCAGCCCCGTGCCCCGTGCCCGTGTCTCTGTACCATTCCCTGCCTGGCCCGTCCATCGCTACACACTTCACTCCACGCAAACACTAACACTGGCGAGTGTGTGTCGAGGAAAAGTGTAGATAGGTGTAGATGCTGTGACAAGACTTCTTTGCTGCCCACTCATGCTATGCAAACACCTCAGATGCGATATCGGCGGAAGGTTTAGTTATATATGAATGCTGAGACAAGACTTCTTTGCTGCGCACTCATGCTATGCAAACACCTCAGATGCGATACCGGCAGAAGGTTTAGTCATATATGAATGCTGAGACAAGACTTCTTTGCTGCACACTCAGGCGATGCAAACACCTTAGATGCGATACCGGCGGAAGGTTTAGTTATATATGAATGCTGAAACAAGACTTCTTTGCTGCACACTCAGGCGATGCAAACACTGTAGACGCATTACCGGCGGGAGGTTTAGTTATATATAGCTGCTGAGAAAAGACCTCCATCGCTATACACTCTTGTAAACACTGAGAGGTGATAGCCGCCCAGTGTGTGAACTGTGTACTGAGTGAAAGTCTAATTATGTGTAGATATTGGTACAAGACTTTCATCTCTGCACACTCAAGCTATGCAAACATTGAGGTGATGAGGTGAGGTGTGAAACAAGACCTCACGATTACATAAGTCTGTTCTGCAATTAGGTCAATGCAATTATATACGCGCCTTTCCCCCTTTTACAGACTAATTACAAAGGACACAGAAGTGAATGACCGGATTCCTGGGATGCTTTTACCGACTGAAAATAGTCATAGCAAATACCCTTGGAAGCCACAACAGCATCCACTAGATAAGCTGAGATAAGCCAAAGTGCGCGAGCCTCGGAAATGTTTGTCTGTCCAACGTCCAAGGTAGTGATGTCCTATCGTACCAAATGCCTCAGACCAGAAAGTGATATCTGGCAACAGCAACGTATGACTCAAGAACATGAGAAAGTAAGGAGACCCGGAAAGGTGAGGTGAGGAGTCTGAAAAAAAGCCAGGTGACCTACATAAGGCAGCTCCTGAATACTTAAACATTCCATCTGCCATCGCTATCCATAAGCTTTTTTTCTTCCTTTCTGTAGCCTTGGCCAGAACCCGTACTGAATAAGAAATGTATTCAGCTTCCACTTATTGCATTCCGAGTTCTTAGTCTTTGTGGAACTCTTAATATAAACTCTTTAACATTTAGGTAGTAGATATATTAACCTGTGTTCGATTTATAGGTACAGAATTAGATTTTATGATAGTGACTCTGCTTTGGATAACTGTACAGAAAGTTGGTTCCCATGGATGGATAAAAATAATGATAAATAAATAAATACATAGATGAAAAAATAGGTCACTATTTTTTGTATTACGTATATCGACAATTCCATGAAGATATGATAGGAAATTTACGATTAAAAGTTGCATGTATTTGAAGAATGACAGACTAAACGTGATGAACACCGGCATGTAATGGACGTGTGTGTGTGTGTGTATGTGTGTGTGTGTGTGTGTGTGTGTGTGTGTGTGTGTGTGTGTGTGTGTGAGGAATTCACGTATCTACATTTACTTATGTTTTTATTTATCTATTTATTATTACTATTTTTTGATAAGTATGTGTTTGTCTCTCATCAGATTTAGGGAAACCACAAGGGAAATAATTTTGATTTATTTTATTTTATTACTTGGTTTATGTAAGAAGCGTTTAACCAAAGGGTATAACAAGACGGAAAAAAAGGCCCACTGAAGGTGCTAATCCCCAAAGAGTAGAGCAAAAAGGATTATCCAGATTAGAGAAGTGTGTTGAAACCTTTCTCTTCAAAGTGTTCAAGTCATACGCAGGAGGAAATACAGAAGGTGGCAGGGAGTGTAGTGGCTACGATATGACAGTGTTGTGATTCTGTATTATGGGCCCTACTGAATATTGCATCTGTTTGACATTCGTATCAACACATCTCGTCAATAAACATCTTTCTATCTATCTGTCTGTCCGTCTGTTTATCGATATATTTGTCTATTTATCTATCTTTCTTTCAGTGTCTGTCTATCGGTCTGTCTATCTGTGTATCTATCATTCTATCTGTCGATTTATCTATCAGTGCGTGGTCGTGGGTTGAGGTGTGACAAAGGAATGAAGTACAGTGAAGTGTCTAACACTAATCATGCCAAGCCGCTGCATGACATACTATCAAGTACAATAAAATTCCACATAAAATAACGTGTAAAAATCCTCGGTCAGTAAATAAAGTGGAAGTATTTGCTGTACATACACTGAGAACTGTGTAGCCAAATGTGTGTGTTTTGCATCCAAGCTATTTATTTTTTTTTTTTGAGGCTCGCTGCTGCTGCTGCTGAGGAGGGAAGGGAAGGGAAGGGAAGGAGCGGCTGCGTTCCTCACCCAATACGATGGTCTGTTTATGACGTGACCTCGGGGAAGGGAAGGAAAGGGCAGGGGAGTGAGGGAAAGGGACTGGGGAGGGAAGGTTAAACGATGAAGGGAAAGGAGGTGTGGGTGGGGAGAGTATGAGACGAGGGAGGGAAGGGGAGGGTAGGGTTGGGATGGACAAGGATACGGTAGGGGGGTGAGGGAGGTGAGACAGTGAAGGAGGAGGAGGGAAGAGAGGAGTGAATATGGAGAGAATGGGAGGGAAGAGGAGAGGAGGGGTGGGACAGATAAGGGGAGAGTAGGGAAGGCAAAGGAAGAGAGGCCTGAGATGAGAAGAGGAGAGTAGGGAAGGAGGAAGAGGAGGGGAGGTGGAGGGAGAGGGGTGGTGAGGGAGAGGAGGAGGGTAGGGGAAGGGTATTGGGGGAGGCAGGAGAGCATAATGGTCCGTCTCTTCCTTCTGGCGTGTCCTCTGGTGGGCGCCGCTTACCACTCAACTAATATTCCTCTTTTTCTTTATTTTTTTTCTTTTGTAGTATTGCATTTTTATCCCTTTTCCATTGAAAAATTCACTCCTGGATAAAAGAAAAAAAAACATTTATCTGAACTCGTAATGAACAGACAGGTGTAGGGAGGTTGTGTGATTGATAGTGCAACTCGTGAAAGTAAAAAAAAAATAATCGTCATTGAGAGTAAGAGCCGCAGCAGCAGCAGCAGAGAGAGAGAGAGAGAGAGAGAGAGAGAGAGGAGCCATAGTCAGCTTAACATACAGGAAAACACGAGGGGGTGTTCATACCGTGGTTGTGTTTAACAAGGGCCACTGCAGCCATTTGGGCAACTCCCTGCGCGCTAACAAACTCGGCAAGTGAAAACGTATAGAAGGTTGCTTTTATGCACCCTCCTCCTCCTCCTCGTCCTCCTCCTCCTCCTCCTCCTCCTCCTCCTCCTCCTCCTCCTCCTCCTTCTCCTCCTCCTCCTCCTCCTCCTCTTCCTCCTCCAAGAGAGATGCATTGTTTTATTTATCTGTTTGTTTTATTTCATTTCATTTTAAAGGTATATATTTATTTATTTTTATTACTGGAAGTTGATTGTATCTTTAAACTTCATACTACTTTTGGTATACCGTTGTTGATTGTGTTACTAAGAATATATAAACGGTTTTTTTGAGTGCGTAATTCTGAACTTTAAAGAATAAACAAACACACCTAAGATGTATTAAACAAGAGGACACGAGCAGGCAGCCTACAGTACATGCACATTCCCTGGAGCAATAATGCAGCGCGGCGGAGAGCGGTGATGCGGTGATGCGGTGATACAGTGTGTGTGGCTTAATGACATGATCGGGGCAGCGTTAATCACTGTGGTGGTCGCCGCCACGCCCCGCTCCGAGGAAGCCTCAGGAAATGCTGGAGCCTTGTCTCCCCTGCAGCCTGCACCCGCTTATTGCGTACGACAGTTGTTGTTGGCAGCGCACCTCAGTGACTGGACAGGTGCAGAGCAGTTGATGGGTGAAAACTTTATGTGACACAGTGACAGACAAGGGCAATGTCTGGATGCATCAGCGAACACACAAGAACTGTCACTTTTGACAGAAAAGAAAGTGTTGTTGTTGTTGTTGTTGTTGTTGTTGTTGTTGTTGTTGTAACGTCTTGGGACTCTATCGCCTTTAGCTCAGGTTCTAGGAAATTTCCATGGGTGACTGATATGCTTCCTCAACCATGGCACTTCATGCAGTATTTTGTGAATTTTTTTACTTACTAGTGATTATTTATTTATTTATTTATTTATTTATTTATTCATTTATTTATTTTTGAAGCATTGGTCAGTAGAGGCCTTATGCTGCTGCCCTCCCTCCCCCACAGTGCTCCACCTTGCACTCGAAGCTTGCTATGATAGGCAACATGTGGTAGTTTTCCTTAAAGTTGATTTTCTTGTCACGGTATTTTTGTTTATTTACTTATTTCGTACGTTCAAGTTTGTTTAATATTACATCACTCCTTTTCTCCCTTCAAAATTCTTTAGACAACAAGGCAGAGGGAAGCTGTTCACGGGGATGCGGACACACACACACACACACACACACACACACACACACGGGAACGTTCGTGATCACAAGCACTACTCTCTCACTGCCACGCGGGGAACAAAATTAATGATTTCACTGTGGACTTTCAAAAATAGTGGAAATGTTGCTCTAAAACGTGTGAAAATATAAACACCGACGCTTCCATGTCACTCTCAGACCAAGATAAGCGTCTGTCTCAAGTGCATCTCCTCAGCCGCTGTTCTTCTTTAATCAGTAAAGCATCGGCCTTGCCTTGCTTGGTCTTACCTTTGTTTCCCTCGCCTTGAGTAATATGACACCGTCAGACTGCAGGGGGACATGAAGGCAGCGTTCTTGGGTCACTCATGCGGCACGGACGTTGATGGGGAGCGGCCAGGGCGACACTTTCAGCCTGGGGTTCTGTGACGCGTGGGCGGGGCGTGCTGTTATGTGAGGCAGAGGCGAGTGTGCGCGGATTAGAGAGGCGGTGCAGGGGACTGGGGAGAGAATGTGGGAGGTGTGGGGAGCTGATGGGGCTGAGGGAGAGGCTGGTGAAGATTTGCGAAGGAATGCTTGGCTTTTTGTGGAGGTTGTTACATTTCCTTATACAAGTGGAAGTCATTATGTAATGTGCCACGCACACACACACACACACACACACACACACACAGAGAGAGAGAGAGAGAGAGAGAGAGAGAGAGAGAGAGAGAGAGAGAGAGTAGTGTGTGTGTGTGTGTGTGTGTGTGTGTGTGTGTGTGTGTGTGTGTGTGTACCAGCATTACATTACGCAGCGTTGTGTGTTTCAGTGGTGGCTTTAGGGAGCAACAAACAATACATGAGGATGCACGAGCAGAGAGCAGTGTTGTGGCGGAGCTGCCGTGTGTTACTTGTAATGACATATACTGTGTTGTTATGGCTGTAGAAAGTCTGACACACACACACACACACACACACACACACACACACACACACACACACACACACATAAACACTCTCTCTCTCTCTCTCTCTCTCTCTCTCTCTCTCTCTCTCTCTCTCTCTCACATTTAGACATCACGTATGTTCTTCGTAATTTTTTGGATAGTTGATGTGTTAGAAACTTCATTCATTTATTTACTTGTTTTTTAATGTGTTGCTATCTATCTATCTGTTTATCTATGTAGGTATCTGTCTGTCTGTCTATCTAGCCATCATTCATTTATCACTCTCTATTTGAGCTTACAGCGTCTACAAGTTTCATTCACAGAAGCTTGGGTGCTCAGCCAGTTGTCAATGGTGAGAGTAAGCTTATAGCGTGGTGAACTCCACCGCCTTGAATCTCATCGCCTTAACTTAAATAGCTCATCAAAAAAGTTCGTGTCATCGCCTGTGCCTTTGAGTAACACTTCAAGTTTTAATTGCGTCACCCCTCCCAGCCTTGCACGTCTTGTCCTTACTAGGTCTGCTGGTAGGTTAATTGATACTTTGAGTTTAAGCTCCGCGACAGCAGGGTGATACTCGTATGTCAGCGCACGTGAAAATAGGACAACATAAATTATTGTAAGATAGATTAAGATGAAAATAACATGAACTTGATAGGACCTTGTGCTTATTATAATGGTCTTGGTGTTGAGGAAATGAACAATCTCGTGCATCTAACTTTATATTAGATAGTGTAGCAGCAGGTCTCTTGTTGTTTGTTCTTCCTTTGTGATTCTCCTCCTGCTCCTCCTCCTGGGCCTCTGATCATGCTCAATATTGCCCGTTAGCTTAAGTACACTCACCCTCCATACATGACACAGATAGCTCGGAGTGAACGGTCACTACTTTTGCTCTCGATCTGTGAAGGGCTGTGGATAGTCAAGAGCCCTGACAGTTGGTGACCATCATCGGGATTTAAGGTACCAGGGGTCACCGCTGCAGGGGGTAACTATACAGTGTACGGCGTCCTGTAAAGGGAAGTGCACTTTTACAGTGGTTGTACGGAGCTAGGGCCTGATTGACTGCTGCCTCTCTTGAAAGCGCCAGGCAAGGCTGCCGCACCACCTCTTTGACTCCACACTGTGTCTACACACACACCACACAGCACTGCCTACACGCACAGATATCCCAGAGCTAACAGTCACCACTACTACTCTCGACCTGTGACGGGCTGTGTTTGGAGAGGGCCTTGTCAAGTATTGATCACCATCGGGAACTAAAGTACCAGGGATCAATGTTGCAAGAGGAAACCAGCATGCGGCGTCCCTACAGGGAAAGTATGCTATCTCAGTGGATTGAACGGAGCTGGGGCCTGATTGACTGCTGCCTCCCTAGAAAGCGCCAGGCAAGGCTGCCGCACCACCCATTCGACACATACACTGTGCATCCACGTACACAAAGCATACACAACATTATATTTACCAAGCTTTAACACCTCCCCCCACAAACACTAGTAGTCAGACGTAGAGTACATTTTTCCTTTTCACTCTCTACTAAAATTCCATGTGGTTTTTCAATATCACATGGTTTCGCCTTTTTTCCTGCCAGCCTCGGCTGGAGGGAGGGGTGGGTGGGGAGGAGCCTTCTGCTTTGCTGTCCTGTCTCTATCACTGGTAGTTAGTAAATAGTCTTAATAAACAGCCTAGTAAGGACCTCAGGGTCTGTTGCTGTTTGTCTTCCTTTGTATTCCTTTATTCCTCCTCCTCCTCCTCCACTCTTCCCTACGTGCATGAGTCTTCTTATCACTTATCACTTAACTTCAGTAAATGACCATTATGTTCTTCATGTAGACAGTGATGCAGTTCATTAGTGGACGTGCATTACATGACCCACTGTGTGAAGTGTTCAGGTTCATATAGACTAGAGCAATAAGGTCATGTGTGTTCTACGTATGTATGTATGTTTTCTTATCTATTTACTTATTTATTGATTGATCTATCTATCTGTATCTATCTACCTGTCTATCGCTTTATTTATCAATTATGTCATTAATTATTAATTTCCTTGTTTCAAAAATTTTTCAATTTTTCAATGATTTATTCTTATTTATTTATTTTATTTAGTTATATCCATATCTAGATAATTAACTAGCTAGTTAATTCATTACTTAATTAGCTGAGTTTTAATGATTGCTTATCAGAAATAATCAACTACTAATTAGGTAGTTAAATAATTATACATGCATTTGTTTAATCATTTATGTATTGGGAGAAGTGTGCACTGCTGATTCATTAATTCATTCATTGCATTCATATTACTTTACTGGGAATCTCCGGAATTCTCATCCTGTTTCTGTATTTGCTCCTGTTTATTTTTTCAATTGTTTCAGTAACAAGTACCAAGACACTCCAGGAAAAAGAAAAGGACTTCTCTCAGTCTTCCTACTTTTATTTATTTATTTATTTATATATCAAAAGCTTTTCGTCTCATCAACTCCTCTCCTCTAACTGATTGTCTTCAGCCTCTCTCTCACCGCCGCAATGTTGCATATCTAGCTGTCTTCTACCGCTATTTTCATGCTAACTGCTCTTCTGATCTTGCTAACTGCATGCCTCCCCTCCTTCCGCGGCCTCGCTGCACAAGACTTTCTTCTTTCTCTCACCCCTATTCTGTCCACCTCTCTAACACAAGAGTTAACCAGTATTCTCAATCATTCATCCCTTTCTCTGGTAAACTCTGGAACTCCCTGCCTGCTTCTGTATTTCCACTTCCTATGACTTGAACTCCTTCAAGAGACTTATTCATCAATTATTCAGTGTTTCAAGACACTTATTCATCAATTTTTTACCACTGCTTTGACCCTTTTATGGGACTGGCATTTCAGTGGGCATATTTTTTTATTGGATTTTTGTTGCCCTTGGCCAGTGTCCTTCATACATAAAAAAAAAAAAAATAAATAAATATATATATATATATATTTTTTTTTTTCAGAACGAGCTTTGAATGTTCTTTTTTTTTTTTTTTCATCCGCTTCTCTCCCGCTTGGCCAGTTTCCCTGATACACACACAAAATACAACAACAGAAAACCTTTCCCGCTGACCTGTGAACACAGTCCTGTCTGTTCTTTCCTGCCCTCTCTCGCAGGTATGGCGGCGCCCTTGTGCTGCAGCTGTCAGTGTTCCGCAGCGGTAGGGTGAGGGCAAGTCACTATAACTTTCATGTTTTCTTTGTTTTCTTCTTTTTTTTCGTGTTTTATTATTTATTTTGTTGATACTTTTAATTACTCCTATTTTGGCTGGGATCTTTAAAGCCCTCGGCCTGTCATGGGTATTATTTCCATTGGCAACGGACATGATTGATGGCTATGACGTGTTTACTTTTTTCTCTTTTGTGTAGAATCTTTCTTAAACTATCGGTAGAATCGCAAAACATCCTTGAAAACCCGAATAACTTCCACTACAGGCAGCCCTTGTATTCTGAAACGCCTTATTCTCTGTTTGGGCGTATTTCTCAATGGACACAAATAATTGAAGGGATTCTCACAGGGATTTTTCTTGAGTGAGGTGTAGCGTCCTTGTTAAACCCCCACAAGAATCATGAAAATCTTAATAATATCCAGATTTCTGATTCAGACAGCCGATAGAGATGAATGGAGAAGATTGCGGAAGCCCTCTGTTCTGCACTAGAATAGAGAAAGGGGGGACAATGACAGTAATAGAGAGATGGTGGAGAGAGGGAGAGAGAGAGAGAGAGAGCACATCACCAGAACCACAAGTCTAGCAAGGATGAAGGCACGAAGAAGCAAAGGAAACACTATTGGGAAGGACTTTAGCACCGCGTGTGTATGAGTAAATAAATCCTGGTGTGTTGGATACAAAGGAAATATTGAACTCAGACTCCATGGCTTTCATTCCATTGTCTGCTGGTCTGTCTATATAGCAATGTGTGTACGTGTATTATGCAAATGTATGAACGTGTACGTGTGTATCTCTCTCTCTCTCTCTCTCTCTCTCTCTCTCTCTCTCTCTCTCTCTCTCTCTCTGTTTTCTTTGAGAACAGTATGAAGGAGAACAATATGAAGGAGAACAATATGAATTTTGTAATCAATAACTATTTTCTTTCATGAGAGTTTTCAAAATACTTCTTTTTCAGTCATCCCTTGTAGACGTTAAGAGGATGTGTGTGTGCTCGTGTTGCACAACATAGCGCGGTGTATTCAGTGGCAACAGTTTTACATTCATAGAAATGAAGGAACAGAAAGGAAGAAAACATTTTAGGGTCTCGAAATAAACACAAATTTCTCGATGATTTGCTGAAAACTCGTGGTGTACTCGTACTTGTAGAGAACGCACTGGAGTTCCCGACGAGAAGAACCGCAGTGGAAGTTCTGACGAAGGGTGGAGGGCGTCGGTAATTTCCAAGCAGTCCAGGATGTGTTAGACTGGCCGCAGTGGGTTTGGACTCAAGGCGAAGCGGAAACCGGTGCTTCTTGTGTTGGGGAGAGAGGAAGCCGCAGCGGGGAGTGTGTGGGCGAGGGCTTCCCCCACTGGTGTCCGTTACAGCTGCACTGAATCGTGGCTTTCCCCTCGCTGTCAGGGAGAAAATCCAAGTCTGGGAGTTGAAAAGTGAGGGAAGTGGAAAGAAAGAGGCGAGGCAGTATTTTGCAAGGAGGAGCACACAGCCACGCCTCTCCAGCCCTCGCCTTGCTTTGCTTTGCTTTACCACGCCTTCCCTCACTCCCTCAC
>NC_087195.1:10723485-10728485 GCF_035594125.1 Scylla paramamosain
AGGTAAAACTGCTGTAAAACTCTCTATACATAATTCTGTGTCATCGCATACAACAGTATTCAAGACTCTTAACCCTGATCTCACTGTAGATAAACTGTACTGTGAAAGGAACTACTTTAATGAGGTGCATAGGATATCATATTGTCAATTTTGAGTTAGTGGACACTGGTTAGCAAATAGAAACGGGTCGTTGGAATAGAAGAGGGCGTGGACGATTGCCTGTGGAGGAACCTTTGTACCTCTGTGGAGCTATACAAACAGAATTGCATGTGTTAGAGGCGTGTCCGCTCACTGACACCGTCCGTGCCCACTATGGCTTTGTGTCTTGGGATCAGTTAATGCACCACCGGGAACACTTCAGTGTCAGTGAGATAGTATATACAATCTTATCGAAGTTTAACTAAGTCCTCCATTAATCTGCTTACTGTCTTCCATTGTTTTACTTATATTGTAGTGTAATTTTGATGGTAGAAGTTGCATTTTAATGTATTTTAAATTTGTTCTGTGTCATATCAAACAATAATTATGAAGATATTTTGGTTGTATTCTAGTGAAGGAGAGGGAGACAAGGAAGGAAGTATGGAGGAGGAGGAGGAGGAGGAGGAGGAAAGAAGAAGAGGAAAAGCTGTCAATCGTCGTTGGGTTTTTATACTATTTCTCTCTCTCTCTCTCTCTCTCTCTCTCTCTCTCTCTCTCTCTCTCTCTCTCTCTCTCTCTCTCTCTCTCTCTCTCTCTCTCTCATTCTCTTCCCTGCCGTTGCACTTTCCTCTTCCTAGTTTTTATCTCCCTCTCCACACATGGAGAGAGAGAGAGAGAGAGAGAGAGAGAGAGAGAGAGAGAGAGAGAGAGAGAGAGAGAGAGAGAGAGAGAGAGAGAGAGAGAGAGAGAGAGAGAGAGAGAGATCACACTTCACCTCATCTTACCTTCATTCCAGCAACAGCCTTGAAGCCTCCTCCTCCTCCTCTTCCTCCTCCTCCTCCTCCTCCTCCTCCTCCTCCTCCTCCTCCTCCTCCTCCTCCTTCTCCTCCACTTCTTCTTCCTCCTCCTTTTTCTCCATCAAGCCCTTGGGAATATAAACGATGAAGAGAATATTGTTCCACTCTTCTTTCGTTTCTCGTCTTCTTTATCATTCCGTTTGTTTGTTTATTTTTTTCATTCATTCATTTATCCATTTATTAATTCACTGTTTCTTTCTTTCCTTCCTTTCTCTTTACTTCTGTTCATTTCTTCCTTTTGTTTTTATCTTTTCATTCCTTTATTAATTATTTCATTGTTTCTTTCCTTCCTTCCTTCCTTCATTCATTCATTCTTTCTCTCATTCCCTTTTCTCTCCCTCAGCACATCTATTTCTCATTTCTCTCCATCATATGTCAGCTGAGCCTCTCTCTCTCTCTCTCTCTCTCTCTCTCTCTCTCTCTCTCTCTCTCTCTCAGACAAAGATCCGTATTGAGAAACGGTTTGGTCTCTCACCACGACTGTTTCCCAAGGACCCAGATATGGTTAGCCTGATTCTCAAAACTGTTTCCCTTTCCAGTATTGCATAAATCTTGTTAATCTTTCATTATAACATAAAAACATCTTTGAAAACTCGTGTAGTTTCTTCACGAATATTGTCAAGAAGTCAATATGGATCACTAGCTGGGCTCTTTATACTGCTCCTCCCTTTAATAATGTAGAACTGTTGTTAGTCCCTCACTAGAACCATAATATAGTTCTTAAAAACCTGTGTAGCTTCTGCATGGCTATTTTTAAAGGCCATGGAGATCATTAGCTGGATTCTTTATATTGCTTCTCCCTTTATTAGTGTGAAAATGTTGATAGTCTCTCATGTAAATCGTAATATAATTCTTAAAAACCCGTTTAGCTTCAGCGTGACTTTCAAAGGCCACAAAGATGATTAGCCTGGCTCTCGCGATTGTTTCTCCTGTTTACTATATAAAAATCTTGTTCTATCACTAAAAGCATAAGAATCTCTCTTAAAAACCCGTTTCACTTCAACTAAAACCTTTTAAAATAGTGCAAATGTGGCTTAGAAGTGTTTTACATTATAATCCTAAATGCAACGCTAATATTACTTCAGATACTAACGCTAACCAAGGTAGAACAAGAAATAACGGGTTCAAGCTTGAAAAATTTAGGTTTAGGAAGGAGATAGGAAAAAATTGGTTCTCAAATAGAGTGGTAGATGAGTGGAACGGACTCAGTAATCATGTAGTTAGTGCCAGGACACTAGAGAGCTTTAAGAGAAGATTAGACAAGTTTATGGATGGGGATAACAGATGGAAATAGGTAGGAGTGTTTCATACAGGGACTGCCACGTGTAAGCCTGGTCGCTTCTTGCAGCTTCCCTTATTTCTTATGTTCTTATGTTCTTATGTTTACACTCGCGACCGTTACGCCTGTTCAGGGGCGCATGATGGCCCGCCAATGTTTATGTGGGTATTACGCTCGGTGAGGGGCACTTGAAGGCCGTCCCTCGTGTTAGCAGCGACGCGCGCCTTTCATTGTGACGCACTGACGCGGTGTAATGCCTTTGCCTTGGCTGTTTGATTAATGCTTCCTGTGATGTGTTGTTGATTTTGTTGTTCAACAGTTATTGTTATTATAATAATTGTAATTCATTGTGGCAACATTCCAAAATGGCGACGATGCAACACTTGCGCGTAACGTGTAATAACATTGTACAAAGACTCACGGACCACCTGCCATTCTGTGGTGCCTTTATGTTGTGCGTGGCGGTGGGCGTCAAGTCCTTCCCGGAGGTGCGACGGGCGGCGGCGTACAGCCCCGTGCGTAGGGTAGGGCGCTCAACTAATGTGGTGGTGTGCACCATCCACTCGGGCACACGGCGGCAGTGGGCGACACAAGTGTAGCCGCACTGGTCAGTGTTTGTGGTTCACGGCACGTTCATCTTGCTTCACTACTACACATCTTTGGTGTTCCTTTTGTATGCACTTGTCACCAGTCTTTCTTCAGCACTGCTCTTATTGTTTTATGGCTTCATTCATTTGACTCACTAATTCACTCTTACACACAGGTTTCTTATTTACCATATTTGGTAATATGATATGCCTTTACTTGTTCCTGAAATAGACTTATTATTATTATTATTATTATTATTATTATTATTATTATTATTATTATTATTATCATTATTATCAATATTATTGAATCAAGAGACATTTGAAGGACAACAATTTTTCAGCACCACCATCCACCTTCAGGGTTAGAGTCACGGTGAGGGAACACATCACCTTAAACCGCTATTACTTCACACCTGGGAACAATTATACAAAAAAAAAAAAAAAAAAAAATACAAAGGGAAGCGATTACATCACAAAACTATTAAGTAATCCCAGAAAACTTACAGAACAGCTAAATGGCGTTTCCATCAACATTTTTCGTGAGCAAAGTCTCTCTCTCTCTCTCTCTCTCTCTCTCTCTCTCTCTCTCTCTCTCTCTCTCTCACACACACACACTTTTAACACTCCTAAAAATTAATCCTAATACCCTATTTGCCCCTAGACGGAGTTCAGAGCTAACTATAACTCATAAATCTTTTTCGTACTCTGAACCTACCAGTTTCGTTGCTTATTGTGTACATACTGTGTGGGTTTCCTCTACCTACGCCAAGTACTTTGCATTTGTTGATTTTGAACTGCATTTGCCATCTGTCCGTCCATTCGTTCATCCTATCTAAATCTGCCTGCAAGGCGATGGCATCCGATTCTGACCTAATTAATCTACCTATCTTTGTGTCATCCGCAAATTTACTAACATCACTACCAATTCCACTATCCAAGTCATTGATATATATTAGAAATAACAATGTCCCTAATACTGATCTCTGTGGCACCCCACTAATTACATGACCCCTCTCGGATTTCGAGCCGTTTATTACAACTCTGTCTCCTGTCGCTAAGCCATGACCCTATCCAGCCTAACACCCTCCCATCTATCCCGTGTGCCCTAACCTTTCTCAGGAGCCTTTGATTGGGTACCTTGTCAAATACTTTACTAAAGTCCAGATATAAGATATCATAACTATCACCATTATCTACTGCCTCGTACACCTTACTGTAAAAATTTAACAAGTTTGTCAGGCAAGACTTCCCCTTCGTGAAGCCATGCTGTGACTGATTTATCAAGTTATGTTTGTCTAAATGTTCCCTAATGTTCCTCGCTATTATTGACTCTAATATTTTACCTACAACTGAATTTAAGCTGACAGGTCTATAGTTAGACGCTAAAGTTTTATCTCCTTTCTTAAAGATGGGTACTACATCAGCCTGCCTCCACATTACTGGTACCTCACCCGACTCCAGTGATTTCCTAAAGACAGAAACTAACGGCTCACTAATAACCTCTTTGCATTCCTTAAGTATTCTGGAATATATTTCATCTGGTCCTGGTGTCTTGAACTTTTTTAGCCTATCTATCTCCTGTTCCACTATTTCCCTAGCTATGGAAATATCTGTCAACTTCTCATTCTCATCTGCTCTAAACATCTGTTCACTGTTTGGCATATCCTGTATGTTTTCCTGGGTGAAGACAGTTACTCATTCAGAATCTTACTAATCCCCCTCCCCAGAACTAACCAGCTCCTTAAATGGACCTACAGCGTCCTTATTCTTCGTCCTGTATACCTGATAAAATCCCTTGGAGTAAATGAGATGTAATACTGCTGGACGAGAAACGAGGGGTGATCTACAGTCCCTTCATGAAAAAAAATATTAACTTAAACTTGAAATAATTCTCAGTAGTAAGTGAGATACAAGTGTCGTGAGTGAGAGAGTGCAGGTGATCTTGAGTCCCTCCATGAAAAATGTTACCTTAAACTTGGAATAATCTTGCACAATACACGATCTTACAGTTGTTTTAGTTGTCAACGTGAAGATCAGCAATAAAGATACGTTGTTCCCTGTCACTGTAAAAGGCTGCCGCACATCCCTAAATTGTACCTTGTTGCTTGGCGTGCACTACACACACCTCTGTTATGG
>NC_087195.1:10738485-10775985 GCF_035594125.1 Scylla paramamosain
TTGATTTGTCAGTAATTTTCATAATTTTTCTGAATTTGGTGCCTTGAGTGATAATGAGTCAGGACGAGAAGCTGAGCTGAAGGCCTTGGAGAATGACACTGTGAGGGAAGAGGAAGCCAAAGACAAGAAGTAATAATGCATGTGGGAAGGAGGCTGGATACAAAATACAGGAGATAATGGAATGAGTGGGAGGGAGGCTGGGCTCATAGATGCTGCAGTGGAGCGGGAATGAGTTCATATTTGCTGGAAAGAATTTGGATTCGAAGCCGTAGTAGAATAATAATATTTGTGGGAATGTGGCTGGACGCATCGTTATGATAGATGATAAAGAAAGAAGGACGCAAGGCGTAAATCGGAGCCTGACAAACTAGGATGTATTGGTGATCCTCTTGGCAGTGTTTTAGTCTTCTCTTGTATGCCATTACCAAGGCCTTTGGAGTGTGATGGAGCAGTTCACTCCTTACATAAAAGTGTGTGTGTGCATAACCACGCAGCTCCTGACCTATCAGCGTCTTTCATAATCGTCGTCCTCCCATCCCTTGCCTCTCATCCCTGTTCACTGCCGCTTGTCCGTCCCGCCGGCCACTCCTGCACCAAAGGCTTCGCGTCCGCAATTTCTTAATTATAAATTTTAATGTGTTTCAAAGTGCTTTTATTTATTTATTTATTTATATTTTTCATCACTGGCAAGGAAAACAAACCATCCTTAGTTTTGTCATTGCCAGGTTCGGCGTCCTTGCCTCTCGACAGTGTCACTGTCGTCTCTCCGCCGGTATGCCTGTCTGTGTCTACCTGAATTCGCCGTCATTGCACCCAAGACATGTTTTAACGAGATAGACATTTAGCTTCGTGTGTGTGTGTGTGTATGTGTGTGTGTGTGTGTGTGTGTGTGTGTGTGTGTGTGTGTGTGTGTACAGGCCTAAGCAAGAAAAAAAGGTCGGTAAATGGTGTGAATCTTTGTTTTTATTGTCCTTCATGAACAACACAGAGGTGGTGCTTTACGTACTTGTTAGGAGGACGCCTTGGGTCATAAGCGCTACACAGAAGACTATCTCAGTACAATAGACAACTACAATCCTAAACCCTTCTGAAAAAAGTTCACTACAATGCATAATCACCATCCTCCACACCGTCGCGAGATCTCTGTCCACTTGACAAAGGCTGAGTGGAAGACCCGAGAGCAGAATGTGTTTGAGGAGCCAGATTCTATGATTATAATTTTTATCATTAACTTAATTCTTTCCCTTCTTCATCCACTACCACCACCACCACCACCAGCAAGCACACTACCCAGCACACTGCTACACCACATTCCGCCATCCACCATTCCCTCCCAGCAAACCTTACAAAGCACCGTCTTTCCTCAGATCGACTTGGCTCTCCCTCACACCTCTGATCCACTGGCATTGTGGCTTGACGCTTTCTTAAACATGTCATTTACAACCATCCCCCTACGTGCGTTACATGGCGTGGTGTAAACAATCCCCTTCTCGTCTCTCTCCTCTCTTTCCCTCTCCCATCCACCCACCGCCACTACACAAGCTTGATCCGGAAATTCTTAAGTTCTTAATGCAATATGATCTGGTTTGGCTGTTAGAGGTTAAAAGTGCGTATGAAAAAAGCGTACCTGGTTTCTATATGTATCCCTCTGCATTCATTCACAACATTCCATCACTTCATCCCACCCTACACTCCTTCCTTACCTCCCACTAAGTCCCACATCACCTTTCATTACCCGCTCGTTGTCTTCTTCCTCAGCTCACGTGACCTGCCTAATGGTTCTCCGACTCATTCCTTCACTTCCCTTGACGCGGCTTTTAAATTATTCATAACTCTCCCCTTTCTTTCTTACATTTCCTGCCATCATTTTTACTATTCTTACCTTTCACCTCTCTGTATTCACTCCACCTAATCATCCTTGCAGTGCCATCAATATTTCCTTACTCTTGTACAGCAGCCTACTGACTGATGATGATGATGATGATGACAGTATGATGTTTGTTGCTGCACCTGAGGCAACATTAACGAAATTAGTGAACAAATAATAAAACTACAAGCCTTGAAAAGTTTTAACTAAATCACCCGCGTTACTGTATGGTGGCCTTTGAAACAACATGTACATTTGCACCAGACCTTTCATGAGGCTTGATGAGAAGCCATACCATTCAGAAAGTTACTGGCCCTGGATTCACATGTCGTGGTGATTATTAATATTATTTTACTGGTTTGTAATTGACCTGAGGTATGGCAGATCTAGTCTATAGTGTTATGGAACAGTGCCCTGCCGTGACGGGTCATCAACTGCCGCCACTTTATCGCGTAGACCTGAATAATACGACCATACTTGCCCTCCTTCGAAGACCTTTTGGTAATCTTCACTTAAGGCGTGATGGGAATTCTCAGTATTTAAAGAAAAATAAATGAAAATATACGACCCTGTACTTGGTCCACTTAAACGCATCTCTTCTTCAGATAAAAATGTATCGTTAGTAACATAATGGAAGTTGTAGTTGTGTTCAAGAAATAACTCAAAATATATGAGCCTTATCATCTCTACGTGGTTCACTCTGCTGCATTTGCTCTTCAGCTCAGCGAATTATGTTTTAAAAGCTTGATACTTGCTCTTGGTAGATGCCACGAAGAAATTAAAAGGACAACTTATGAAGCAAAAAGTGCCTTTCAGAAGAGGAGAAATACAGTATGTAACAGACACTTATCAACGGCAACAAGAGAAAAGTTAAAACTTGTGCATGGCTTGTGCCGTTATAGGTGTGGATAACAACCTTGGAAAGAGAAAACAATGCACAGAGACCTGAAATAAAGCAAATCGTTTATTAGGGGTCATTTTTACCAGTGTTAAAAGTACAAGTTCCGGACTGATATATTTGGCGCTGGTCAGACTTCACCTAGATTATGTTGTGCAGTTCTGGTCTCCATGTTACAGGAAGGACAGGAAGGACAGAGGTCTGTTAGAATCAGTATAGAGAAAAATTGCTAAAGGATGCAGGGGATGAGGAGTATTCTTACGAAAGGAGACTGAAGCTTTTAAACTTACATTCCTTAGAGAGATGTAGATTAAGAGGCAACGTGATAGAGGTCTTTAATTAAGTAGTGTAGGGAATATAACAACATTGACATAAATCAGGCTACAACAAGAAATAATGGGCTCAAGCTTGAAAAGTTAGATGAAAAAAAAAAAAAAAAAAAAAGGAATTGGTTCTCAAATAGATGAATGGAATAGACTCAGTAATGAGGCTGTTAGTGCTGAGTCACTGGTGAGCTTTAAAAGAAGATTAGAGGAATTCATGAATAAGGATGATAGATGGAAATAGGTGTGTTTCATACAGGAATTCCCACGTGTAAACATTAAGTCTGATGGTGTTTCTTGCAGCTCCACTGCAATTAAGTGGAGTTATTTTCTTATGTTCCTATGTTATTCTGAAGTAAATAAAGAGACAGAAAAAAAACTTGAGGTATTTCAGAAGTGGCGCTAGCAAAGAGTTTTGTACATTTTTTGGGACAGAGAATATCAAATGAAGCGGTGCTAAGAAGAATGAACGAGAAGCGAATTGCTGCAAATAAGAAAGGAAGACGAATGCGTTATTTAGGACATGTCATGAGGAGAAGAAAGACTCAGAATCTGAGTTGAACGGGAAGAATCCCTGGTAATGAAGCAAGAGGCGTTCAAAGAGAGAAGGCTAAGGCTGCCACAGTAAGGGCAGCGAAATCCATAAATACGGCTGGACATTTGCGAAGAAGAGAAGACAGGAAGGTGCGGCATTCCCTGGTCGTCACCGTCTTGAGGGGCACGGCACTCTGATAGTTCGATATGTTGACATCTGTTTTCCACTCGACCCTTGATGACCTCGCCGCTTATACAACATTCCCCGCAGCCTGGCGGTGCCTCCTTCCTTGCATTTCAAGGACAAAGGCTTAGTGCAGTAAGTGAGGCAAGCGTTGTGCGTTTCCTTGAATCTCATCAGACTCGGCAATCATTTATCACGTGTCACGCCTCAGTATTATTGCACGTTTGGTGTTATTCATCCAGAGCCATGTCACGACCGCTCCACTGACAACACTGTCATCGCTCACATTCTTGCCAGTTATGGGGCTGACAGATGAAGCAACGACTAAGTTACTGTCACGCCGCCATTGCTATTCCAGTGTAGGACAAAAGAAAAGGAATATATGGTTTCGTCACGTAATGGAATAACAGAGGTGGTATGGCAGCAAGTTTGTTCATTGGTTCGTCTTAATAATCACGGCATCGCCAAGAGTAGTGAAGGTGACGGAGCTAGTGAAGTGGTCATGACATAGCTAGAGAAATCTTTTCTGGCCGGACCAATTCAAAGAAATCTAGTGGCAGGGAAGAAGTGTGAGATTTTATACATAATCACACAGGAGTATCCTAAACACCTCGTGCATCCATAGTTTACAGTAATCTTGATCTTCAGAATGCAAGGAGGAAGGAGGCACCGTGAAGAGGGACATTGAGGTTGTAGTTATGGGCGCAGCGAGGTCATGCAAGGTCATGTAGAAGGCATTTGGGAGGGTTGTAAGCATCTTTATAAACAGTGACTTGATGATTCCTCGATAAACAATAAACATTGATAAGTTAAGGAGGAACAAACAAATTATTGATATATTCACAATTTAATGAGGACATTTGCATTAACGCAAGTCTTCTTCTTCTTCTTCTTCTTCTTCTTCTTCTTCTTCTTCTTCTTCTTCTTCTTCTTCTTCTTGACTTCTTCTTCTTCTTCTTCTTCTTCTTCTTTATATCTTTCCTTCTTTTATTTGTGCCCTAAAGATAAAGTAACGTTTGATCTTATAAACTAACCGATATATTTTCGGTTGCATCATTATCAGAAGGTAAGGGGACATGACTCTCATCTCAGACTAATGAATTTGCTGTCCTGAATCCACATCATCATCATCACCAGCCTCTAAGTTAGCCTTCTTTTCCACAACCTCCTCCACTCGTGTGTGTCGCGAGTCTGTGCACTCCAGGGCGACCCGGCAATAACTGCACAGTCCTAAGAGAGAATGACAAACACTAAACACTCGTATTCAGCTAATGCTTAAGTTCAAACAAGTGAACGATGGGTGTCTGGTTCTCACATCATTCTTGCCTCAGTCACGTGTCATCTGTCAACCGTTCTTTGTTTTCTAGAAGCCTTTATCATTTCTCTTCATACTGCGGCTTACATCATGACCTTTGACTCTTTCTTCTTATATTTTCTTTTGTGACGGCGCTCGTCGACCTGTCAGTCTCCTTTGTTTCTTAAAGAGGCGGAGACTCTTGATAGGCTTTGGTCTCGTCCTGAGTTGCCGTCTTTACATGTCATCAAGTTTCTGTCCGGCCTTTGTTTTTGTTTGCAGGATGTCATGGCTCCACTTAAGTGTTAGCAGGTTTCTAAGAACTTACAGGACGTTACGCCTCCGGATACCTATCTGCAGTTTTCTTAAAACTTATTTTTTTACACACCGCGTAGTGTAGTGGTTAGCACGCTCGGCTCATAGCCAAGGAGTCCTAGGTTTGAATCCCAATTATCCAAAATTAAAATTCGTCGGTAGTATAGTGGTTAGTATCCCCGCCTGTCACGCGGGAGACCGGGGTTCGATTCCCCGCCGGGGAGGTACACATACTTTTAAACAACGAAACTCTGGTAGGTACAGGGTACGAAAAAGATTTAGGAGTTATAGTTAGCTCTGAACTCCGTCTAGGAAAACAATGCATAGAAGCCAGAAACAGGGCAAATACGGTATTAGGATTAATTTTTAGGAGTGTTAAAAGTAGAAGGCCGGAAGTACTATTAGAGTTATACTTGGCGCTGGTCAGACCTCATCTAGACTACACTGTGCAGTTCTGGTCCCCACATTACAGGAAAGATATAGGTCTATTAGAATCAGTACAGAGAAGAATGACTAAAATTTATTCTGTACACGAAAAACAGACGAAGTTTCTTTGACTATGATATTATGTAATATATATATATATATATATATATATATATATATATATATATATATATATATATATATATATATATATATATATATATATATATATATATATATTCCTTACACTCAAAACAACAATAAACTTACATGTGCTTAATACCATAATTTCTTGAGACCTGAAGTACTTCCTACTGTTTTTCATTTTTATTTCAAGAATTTGCGGAACACCTTTTACTGGTATTCTGTAATTAACCTCAAGCGTCTTCTGTATTATTAATATTTGTAAGGAAAAATTCCTTAGCATCTTCCCTTTAGTGCAGTCTTCAGTAGTGTTCCTTCATAGCCTTAGTTAAAATGGGTGTGTTGATGCTCCTTGTCCTCAAACAAAATTCTTTGCTGCCACACGTAATGAATAAATGATACAGGGCATGATCATTCTCTCTCTCTCTCTCTCTCTCTCTCTGTGTGCTCTGTGTGTGTGTGTGTGTGTGTGTGTGTGTGTGTGTTTGTGTGTGTGTGTGTGTGTGTGTGTGTGTGTGTGTGTGTGTGTGTGTGTGTCCCTGTCAGTCTGCCTACATACACCTACTGTATTTCATCATCATCACAGGCAAACAGCGCAACTTCAGCATAAAATCGTGAGCCATGTACAACTTTCTCCACACGTGTTTATCCACTGGTCATGAAGACGTCACGAGATGTGGATGTGATGTACTGAAGACTTTGACTGAAGTTTGACTTTCTTTGGTCGTGGCAATGCAGTGCATGTTATGAAATGACCACAAGCACGTGTGACCTGGCCAATTCTTACAAACTTACACTAAATCTTTGCCTGACTTAGAGACTAATAATATAAAAGTCATCAGATGAATTATAAGTGCAACAAGAGCCACGTTTACCATTTATACACACAATACATGAGGTGAATTAGATACACATGCTTCTGTTGCTCTTCCAGGCTGTACCTTTCCTTTCTTCTTTCAGAGTGCTGGATAGATTGTCCAGGTATTGGCTGTAAAACTTATGATAACTTTTACACCTTTGCTTGGAGAATTTCATTACGTGAATGAAGGGTCCATGTACTTTGTCTCACATCACACCTGGGGTGCCCACATTTGTCATTTTGGCCTCAGTTTCAAGCTGAAAATGTTAAACACAACATTTTCTCATGAGTTCGTGTAACTCATCTCATTGAAAAATTATGTGAATTATTATAATTACAATATTTATTATTAGCATACATGACGTAATGGTTCATACTTTATTGAAAATGTATCAGTGGTCAGCCTCACAACAAACTAGATATAAACAATGTGTGAAAAAGAAAACAAACCAAAAAAAAGTCCTCACAAAGTTCCTGTACCGTAGTGTTGGAAAGTCCTCAAGAACATTTGCCACAGAAAGCTCAGGATTATACCTCCTTCGCTGCCTGTATGACAATGTTCTCTCCATCTTCCGCTGGCACAGCTGGAAGTCAGGAGTAGCGGTCCTCATCTCCTGCTGCATCACATTCAAATGAAGTTGGATGACATCTTCATCATTATCTTGAGACAAATCCTGAAATACACAATCTCAGGAAATATTAAATTATATCCCCAAGCAACGAATGAGCCTATATAGCTCTACTTGCATAAATAAATAGGACTACCTCTCTTCCCAGGCAACTACCTTGGAAAAAACCATACTGGGACCATAGAACATGAGACCAGCTCACTAACAACTATGCAACAATCAATCAGTGGCTAGGAACACACGCCGAGGGATGTAACCAGCCACACGTACACCAAGCAGATATCACATGAACATACATCAGAGGTTTCTGACGCTTCACCAAACCATCATTGTCCCTGACACTCTCTTCCTGAATGGGTCGTTTCTCACCTCGATTTCTGTCTGGACATTTTTTTTTTTTTTTTTTTTTTTTTTTAGCTGCAGAATACAGCTTGATGTTAATGGCAGCCTTAAAAGCTTCATCTTGTTCCTCAGTGACTGCCTCCAGCACCGATGAAATTTACAAGATTTTGAGAATCAACAATTAAAATCAGTATTGTGTTTAATGTGTTATCTATAAAATTACAGATATTCTAGTCAACAGATATAAAATTACTTAGAGGATCTCCAAGGTATGGATAATCTTTCAGCAGGGCATTCAGTATAGGGGAATACCGTTTCCTGCACACCAAACTGAAGGAAGACATGAGACTTTAGGATTTCTTATGTGATAAAGAGTTTTAATATCAGTAAACAGCTTTACAATCTACACTGAAAAGTGAGTGACTTGTTGACTTGTCTTTGAAATAATTGTAGGTTTACTTGAATTGGGTGGAAGTGTGTGAAACAGAGAAAGAAGGGAGGATTACAGTCATCATGTTCTGTGCTACTGAGTGGAGGTCCCATGCTGGTGTGGGGTGGGATGGCTGTGAACCCCTCTCTGATTACATCCCTACTCATATGCACGTGGTTTTGTTTTATAGGTGTGAGTGCAGGCTGGTATCTATCATGTCACATGCCTTTCTGGGCACAATACTGGGGCAGCCTTCTGTCTGCAGATTGCTCATCTGCCACTTCCTATTCTCCACTAATCTACACTTAATTTACCATTAATAAGCTTGGGTGACTTGCTCACTAAAGAAAATTTATATCACCGAGAGATACAGTGTAACTATTCTGGCAACAGAAAATAAGTCTCTCAAAACTTAAAGGTAATGAGGGCTTGGACCTTCCGTGCAGTTGTTACAAAAAAAATATAAAATATTCGCGAAAACAAACCCAACAACCTTGCTTTCAATTCGTAATATCTATTGGTCACTCCAGATTACAAAAATTAAGAATATTTTCTTCAAAGTTCGAAGGGAAGACACGTGTGCATCCTTCGACCATATTTGGCCTTGCTCTTGCAATCCTGATACCTTCCCTCACCTTGACCTTAAACCTTCGTGACCCTTGGCACAGCCCAATGTTTACTGCACTCTCCTACACAGACAAGTAGTGCAGGTGATACATTTCCGTGGAAATATCGAAAATCGTATATTTCTCCTCGTTGTCAGTAGCTGGCACCTTTTTTGCGCCTTTTTGCACCTTCTCTCTTGTTGATTCTGATCTTGTCCTTGCTTATCCAAGACGTGAAAATTCGAACACAGCCGAAATGTGACTCAAAGTCACTGCACTACACACCAGCAACATCTAAAACATATTACAGTGGATAGTAAATTGATTTCAGAACCTCAGATGTCCCATAATTACATGCAAGTCTTCTAAACACACACAGATAATAGTAAATTAATTACATCTGGACACAAAACGAAATATCACTGAGTGTCACTACACTGGACATCAGTAACACTTTAAACATCTCACAGTAGCTAGCAATTGCATTCCACAACCTCTGACACACCACAACCACGTGCATAACTCTTTAACACACACAAATAACAGCAAAACATTTACATCTAGGAGCAGGACTTGGCATTTATCCAGCAGTATCCAAAGAAAACGTTTCGCACATCACCAGCTCATACCCTCTTATTGAAGAGCCGACCTACGATTTCTTTCAATAACCACATGAATTCACACACCAAAATAATTTTTTTATGCTACCTTTATAATGCATGGCAGGTTGAATAGAAAAAAAAAAAATCCCGAAAACGTGATGCACAGAAAACTGTTAGCGTAACGAAAAGGTAATTTGCAGAGGGTAAATTACAAAAATATTTATCCTTAAGAAAAAGGTTGGCTTCGGCGGAAGGATGAATTATGCTCGTAATTCACTCATTTGACCAAGTTTACCTTTAGCTCACACAGATTTACCCTTTTCTTACCTCATATTTTTTTTGCAGTGCAGTATTGGAAGGAAAATCACTGTCGCGCCCGTGAGGGAGTGATGCAGTGAGTGTTGGAGGATATGGCGTGGCGGTGACTCGTGGCGGGAATAGTACGTGCGGGTTAACGCAACACGCCACCCCCGCCATCCCTCACTTACCCCGAGGCGTCTAGTAAAATCCGGCCATTTGTTCAGCGGCAGCAACGGAACACGGGAAGGCGGCAACACACCCCATGTGATGCAGCACACATGGGGGAGGGAAATATGAAAACAGCATTTGTTCGCCACGGTAAAACAAAGCGCCAGCAGCACAAACCACGCTCCCCGCCGCTGACGGAGACAACACACAGCCCGGCCTGGAATCACAGACATTAAGTGTATTGTAGCGTATCTGAGCCGCGGGGAGCCGAAAGATGGTACGCACAGGTAATGCTTTTGTGTCAAGAGCTGCGTAATGGTATCCAGCAGACCAGCGGGCGAGGCGGGACCCTTACACTGCAAGGAGGAGGAGGAGGAGGAGGAGGAGGAGAGGATAGGAAAGCATTGAACGGTATAAATAAATCCAGATGGGAAGTGGAAAATGGGTAGTGGGAGAGAGAGAGAGAGAGAGAGAGAGAGAGAGAGAGAGAGAGAGAGAGAGAGAGAGAGAGAGAGAGAGAGAGAGAGAGAGAGATTTCCTGGGGAGGAACTGTCTGTGTGTGTGTGTGTGTGTGTGTGTGTGTGTGTGTGTGTGTGTGTGTGTGTGTGTGTGTGAGTGGGTGGAGGGACAGGAAAGCTATGGAGGGAGTATAGGAGGGAAGAGAGTGTGGGGGCGGAAGAGATGTGAGTGTGTACGTTTGTGTCTGTGTGGGTGGAGGGGGGGAGGGCTAAGAGTCAAGAGGGAGAATACGAGAAGGGGAGAAAAAGTGGGTGCGTGAGTGTGTGGGGGAGGAGGATGGCAGAGAGAAGGAGAGTAATTACAGTCTGAAAAATGTGAAGAGAGGTTGATAAGAGACAGGTGTGAATGGGAGAGAGGATATGGAAGAGGGCTGGGGTGAGGGGCGAAGTGATGGGGAGTGGAGATGCGGATAACGGAAAGGCGTGAATGGGAAGTGGAAGAAGAGTTACATGGAGGGAGAATGATTGGAGAGAGTGTTTGGGGAGTAGAGAGGGAGAGTACTGGGGGGAGGGAAGCAGAGAGAGGGAGAGGGAAGGGTTACACAGCGGAGTGTTGGAGGGAGCGAGTGTAGCCAGAGGTAACGCACAGGAAACTCATCATTGTGTGTGTGTGTGTGTGTGTGTGTGTGTGTGTGTGTGTGTGTGTGTGTGTGTGTGTGTGGTGGTGGTGGCGGTGGTGTTTTGTCACCCCTCATTGCACTAGAAAAATAAATGTTGAGTTACCCACAGACGTTGATGTATCGCCAGTTTGGGAGCCTCTGCACCAGAGAGGCGGCGTGGCTGGTGAGGAGGAGGAGGAGGAGGAGGAGGAGGATGGAGTAACGAGAAGTGCATTATTTTTTTATCCTTTTTTTTTGTGTGTGTGTATATTTCCTCCTTTGTTTTTGTTTGTTTTTTGTTGTTTGGCTCTTGGCTGTTGTTGTTGTTGTTGGTGTTGTTGTTGTTGTTTTTGTTGTTGTTGTTGTCTTTTTTTTCTCTATTCTTTTGTTTTCCTTTTCTTCCTTATAATAATGACAGTAGCAAGATAAGGAGAAAGAGAATAATAGCAAATAAGAGAGAGAGAGAGAGAGAGAGAGAGAGAGAGAGAGAGAGAGAGAGAGAGAGAGAGAGAGAGAGAGAGAGAGAGAGAGAGAGAGTGAGAGTGAATGAGTGTTGTGTGTGTGTGTGTGTGAGAGAGAGAGAGAGAGAGAGAGAGAGAGAGAGAGAGAGAGAGAGAGAGAGAGAGAGAGAGAGAGAGAATGAGTGTTGTGTGTGTGTGTGTGTGTGTGTGTGTGTGCATAAGTCAGAGGTGATTAGATTTCATGAGTACTATTTGTGCGTCAAAGCAGGACGGTGCAGTGTCCTTGTCAGACTACCGCTGGATACTATTATGATAACACCCTTGGCACCTCAGGAACTTCCACAAAACGCTGCCAGATGCCATCTTAGCCTCGCACTGAATCCCGAGAAGCAAAGTGACGGTAGTTTAAAAGTTAGGCATGTAGAAAAAACAAATTTGACGATAGAAGGAATAAGGTGGCAGGGTCGTGAAGCGTGGCATACTGTTAGAGAGAGAGAGAGAGAGAGAGAGAGAGAGAGAGAGAGAGAGAGAGAGAGAGAGAGAGAGAGAGAGAGAGAGAGAGAGAGAGAGAGAGAGAGAGATGCAAAATGGAAGAGGAAAAAGCAAGAAATTATCGAGTGAAAAGGAGGGAGAAAAATGCCTTCATAAAACCTTCTCTCCAGCCTCTGTGGTAATGAAATTATTGCTTCCACCTTCAGACTAAATCCTCTCTCTCTCTCTCTCTCTCTCTCTCTCTCTCTCTCTCTCTCTCTCTCTCTCATCCTTTCATCCTGCCTACTCTCCCCTCTTTGTCCTAGATTTTTATCCTTCAGCTCGCCGTCCTCCATTTTCCTTGTCCTCGCCCTTGTCCTATCGCACGCTGCACTATTTTCTTATCGGGACGTGTGTCTGTTATTTTTTTAAACTTTCCCAGTAAAAAAAAAAAAGTTTTTGGAGCACTGACGTGTGTTGAGGAAAAATATATACACCAGTCTTTCCATTCATGTTTGTCACAGAGGCGGTGTTTGTTTGCTTGGCTGTTTGGAAATAGTGTCGTTGGTGGAAATATATAAACTGGATAAAAAAATGTCCACTTCTTTTTCTTTTCTTCTTCTTCTTCTTCTTTTTTAGGGAGGGTGAGAGTGGGATTGGAGGGAGAGGAAGATATTTGTCTGTTATTCCAATAATATCTCAGAATTTTAAAAGTTTTCTATTTTTTTCCTCTCTCTCTCTCTCTCTCTCTCTCTCTCTCTCTCTCTCTCTCTCTCTCTCTCTCTCTCTCTCTCTCTCTCTCCACCCTTGATTGGAAACTTCCCTGGACGAAAGGAAAAATTCGTTTGAAAATGGCCTGTCATTATTTTATCAGACCTCGTGGCGGTGGCGGAGGCGTCCCGTGACTGTCCCTTAATTAGATATATTTCGATTTCCTCTAATGCCGTTACTTTTGTACCGGAGGGGAAAAACACAGCTGGAGTTTCATATATAAGTTATGACACTCCTAAGTTATGAATGGCGGAAAATAAGTGTGATGGTAGGTTGTTAATTACTGTCTTAGGGGGAGATTTCGTGTACCCCTTCCTCCTTCTGTTCGTTTTCTTCTGTCTGGGTTTCTGTGTCTCGTTTTCTGTTCGTCTTTGGCTCCCTGTGTCTCCGCGGAACTCTAATTATAACTCCCTGACACCTGTGATGCCCCTTTGTTCGTCCTAATTTCCCTGCGGTGCTGCCAGTTTTCGTTATAGTCTTCTTGTCCCTCTCTTTGTCCCTTTTGCGCTCTTCCTCTCTCTTTCTCCCTCACCCTCCTCCATTTGCTTCCCAGACTCGCTATGGGGCCGCCGGTGTGTGCCGGTGACGACGCAAAAGCGGTTCTCAACTTTTCCGTAAAGATTAATTTGGCCCTCCCACCTGGCGTTCCGAGGACACCTCAAAGGCCGCAGGTGTTCCGGGAGCGAATATGCGCTAAAGTAATTGGAAATTGGTCTTTCCTTTCCGTGGGGGAGTTTGGATGTAAGCTGATTATTACCATTGTTCTGCCGGCTGTTTTGTGTTGCTGAGTCGAGCTGTGCGGGAGAAGAATGTGATATGTTTATGCCTTCGTCTTGTATTGCCTTTGAGAATACGGGTTTAGGACTGTGAGATTGGGGAAAATGTAACCACGCGTACACTTTTATGATACTTATCGTTGGTGGAGTGAAGCTGCCTTAGTGGTTGACGTTCAGGGAATATAATGGTTGAGTGTCATGGCAATGGCTGTCGATGTCTGCCCGGAAGGAGTGTTTTCATGCCGTATTTTTCTCCCTGGTGGAATTGGTTTACGCCGCAGTAAATATTTAAAAAACACATGCAATCGCACTTTTGTTTTGGCAACACGACTTGCAATACGAGCTCACGGATTTTCGCAGTCGTTAGCAAGACTCCCCTCCTCTCCCTTCCCTTCCCTGCCTTCCCTTTCTATCCCCCATCCCACTTCCCTTTTCCCTCTCCCTGTCACCCCTCTCTCCCTCTCCTCACCCACACCACCAGGGTTCCAAAGCGCTCCTCCAACTCACACGTATCGAGGTGAAACTATCTGAAAATCGCCTCCAAGAAAACTTTAGTGGGCCAGCTTGTGCCACTGACTCAGGACTGACTTGTTTAACTTGCTGACACTGGCAGGCTGACGGATCTGATTTTCTGCATCGGTAGTCTATGCACGGCTGGAGGAAAGAGGAAGACTAGCAGTTCGACAGATAGGCAGGGAGGGGGGCAGGTGGAAACAAGATACTATGAATGGCTAGAGGAAACAGGCAGAACAGGAAACCGACAGGCAGACAAGCAGACAGGCTGAGGGGTGAGGACAAGTTAATGGTAAACCTTGGTGTTATTCTCTCCATGCTAACTGATGTGCCGTGAGATAATTACCTGCCCAAAGCAATCAGTCGAAGTGCCGCAGGTAAATGTGTAGTTCACCTGTTCCTTGGTTAACTGTGTATTTTTTTATTTAGTTGCTGTGTGTGTGTGTGTGTTTGTGTGTGAGGGCAAGAGTATCACGACAGTAAAGTTTTTGCAGCGTTTCCCATTTATGTGTGTGTGTGTTTGTGTGTGTGTGTGTGTGTGTGTGTGTGTGTGTGTGTGTGTGTGTGTGTGTGTGTGTGTGTGTGGGTGTTTTTTGTGAGGAGTGTAGTGGTGTGTTTAGTGTGGGGTTAACGCTGAGTGAGGTTGTGGTATGTAGCTTTCATACCTTCCTCTAGTTGGTTTTACTCCCTCGTTTTTCCTCCGAGTGCCCCTCTCCCTTATTTGTTACAACTCTCCTCTTTATCCACCACCTTTTTATTCATCGTCCTCCTCCTCCTCCACCTCACTCCTTCACAAAATCCTCTATTATCTCCTCCTGCCGCAAGATGCCCCCACACTTTTGGCAGAGTGAAAAAAATAACCATCGTCAAAGCACTCAGGGTTCCGTGTCAGCACTTCGCCTTTCCCTGCACGAAACATTTAACCCAATTACTAGTTTTTCCAGGAATTCGTGTACCAAAGCTTTGCCTGGCTGGCCCATCACGAGAACGCTCCCCCACCCAACACACGCCTATACTCTACAAAAATAAGTAAATAAAACAAATGAATACAGAACGAAGTGAATGAATGAATAAAACACTCTTACTGCTGCTGCAGGTGCTGCTGCTGTTGTGGCGTGGACTATAGAAACCGCGCAACACTAAAACTTCTATTCTGAGGCTCGTGTGCTGCCTGATAACGAATTGATTTCTGTATCCTGCAGTGAAGTAAAGACAGGTGGAATGGCTGAGCGAGAGGGCACGACACGCACACACACACACACACACACACACACGGATAGTCAGACAGATAGATAAGTCACGTAATACATTAGATAACTATATACACACAAATTATATACATATTTACATAATATATATATATATATATATATATATATATATATATATATATATATATATATATATATATATATATATATATATATATATATATATATATATATATATATATATATATATAATATAGTGCACACAGAACTTCACACACTAACTAGAAAAAACACACACACACACACACACACACATACCGTGCCGCCTGTCTCCCTCTCGCTCTCCTCATCCCCCGCTGCCCTGTCTGCCAGCTAATTATCGGAGATCTTGCCTAGCGACGGGAGATCCAGGGCGCGGGACGGGAAGATATTTGGTGCCAGTGACGGGATGGGATCTGAGGGCAGCGGCAGGAAGGAATGTGGGTCCAGGGACGGGAGATGTGGAGGCATATTATTAATATTATTATTATTATTATTATTATTATTATTATTATTATTATTATTATTATCATTATTATTATTATTATGTTTATTATCATTATTATATTACTTATTGTTATTGACATAAGTTTGCTTCTGCTGCTGAGAGAGAGAGAGAGAGAGAGAGAGAGAGAGAGAGAGAGAGAGAGAGAGAGAGAGAGAGAGAGAGAGAGAGAGAGAGAGAGAGAGAGAGAGAGAGAGAGAGAGAGAGAGAGATTATTTGTTGGTGTATAGGGCACATAAAGTTTTGATCTTTAAAGAAGTGGTGTAAATCCACTATAAATAATATAGGTAGAAATTAGTTAAATTTATAATATTAATTTGTCATATTAAAGTTATCTTTCTTAAGATATTTCTTAATGCCTCAAATAGCCCCAAGCTCTAATTTTTCAACTTTTTTTATTTAATCTTTCCTGTAAAAAAATAATTTAATTTCACCTTTTTATTTTCCAGGTATTTTTTATAATCCACTTCGCTTAACAATAACCCAGGAGAGAGAGAGAGAGAGAGAGAGAGAGAGAGAGAGAGAGAGAGAGAGAGAGAGAGAGAGAGAGAGAGAGAGAGGATGGAGAGTGACAGGCGAGGGAGGGACGGAGGAAAGAAAGATGGGGGGGAGTGTATAGCGGGGAAATTGATCCTCCACAACAAGTATGTCACGATCTATTGTGTTCATGGTAAGGGATCGCCTTTTGCTTCACCACTAAGGGCTACCCTAGTGCAGGATTACCGTGTGTTTGCAGCGTGTAAGAAAAAGTAACATTGACACCTTTGATCTGGTCTCTGGGTGGACATACGGCTCGCCGCTACAAAGGCAAAACTAATATCATAGTAAGACTAACCTTGTTGTGATGACCACGTGAGGTGTTGGGAGAAGCCACTGCCTGCCTCAGTACAGAGTTGTGTTCGCTGCGTCAAGAGTTGTGTTATCTTCCTCAGCGCTTCTGCAATGCTCCTAGTGTCCTGAGGCGGCAGCAATCCCATGTTTACTTTTCGTTTGCTCTTCTCTCGTCCAGCAGCTCACACACCTCCACATCAGAGGCCACACAGTCACCATACCCACGCACTGCACGCCGCTGCACGCCCTGGCTACTGCTCACAGGTTGTGTTTTCAAATTACAAGCAGTAACCAAACGGTCCCACATTGGACCTTCGCGCGCCAAGTAGTGACGTCAAGTTTGCTGCTGGCGGAGAGATACACCTCCCTGACGGTGAGACGGTGCCACCTCATCATTCATTTCCTGCATTGTTTTATCCTTATATGTGATTTTTTTTTAAGCCGTGATGGTTTGTGATGAAACTTACAGTGTTAACATAGCATAATTTTAAGGGTTTATAAGGACAGTGGATGTACGTATAGTTTAGTAACATCACTACCTCATCGTAACTATACTACTTGCCTCCGCCCCTCCCTCTCTCCTTCCCTCCTCTCGTCCCTCCTTCCTTCAACCGTCTCTTCCCTACGCCTTCCCACCGCCGCATATTCAGACACCTCTGTACACCACAACAAATTTGAAAAGAGGATATGCAGGGAAGAGTTTCAAGTCATAGTAAAATATTGGTAACACTTCAGAAGACGTGGAAGAAATCGTATTCAATCTTATGTAGGCTGCTCATATATTCATTCATAATCCTATATACAGTTTTGGGAGTGTCTTGTATTACGCATGTCATTTTTCCTTTTCGTTATCGTTGTTGTTATGGTTCTTCTCCTCCTCCTACTCTTCCTCTTCCTCTTCCTCTTCCTCCTCCTCCTCCTCTTCCTCCTCCTCCTGCAGCACTGAACATGAGATGCTTGGGGTTACTCCATCTTCGTAACGCTTCCCCTTAAGGCAAATCTTTTCGATATTGGAACACTTCCCGCCACGGACGAGTGACAACCCCGCGCGTCCTGACAACCCTAGGAATCCAATAAGTGTCGCCAGAATTTACGACGCTTCGTGAATAGAATGAAGTAGATGGCGACCTGGCAGCGCTAACCCCGCTAAATCCAGTAATAGTGGAAGTAATAGCAGGAGTATTAATACGTACGGAGCAGTATAAGCAGTAGTAGTAGTAGTAGTAGTAATAGTAGTAGTAGTAGTGGATAGTAGCAGCCTCAATGATAACAAAAAGTAACACTATAGGCAAAGTTACATTGTGTGCGTTTGTATCATCTGTCTATTTAGCTGTAAATGTACCCCATGTGTGAGTGTGTGTGTGTGTATGTATGTGTGTGTGTGTGTTGTGCTGCACCAGTGAGCTCAGCCACAGTGGTGTATCACGGTGTGTGCCGGTGTGTGCGTGGCGTGTGGTACCTCTGACAGCGTCCATCATGAAAAAATGCTTTGAACTCCGGAACAACTTGTCGACAGGGAATAATGTCCAGCCCAGAAACGATGCCGCTCAGATGGAGTGTAACACATCGCCCCAAATCGTAGCAGTCGCCTGGTATTATGTTACCGTCAGAATGTAGCATCGATTACGTCATTAAAACCCCTACTGGTTAGATATTCCTGCAGCAAGGTTACGTCAGTATCGATCGGTTATTGAAATATTTTCACATGAGCGAAATCATACTGTATATCACTAGAATCTATGGAGATTTAACAGAAGTTTTAAAATCATAGAAAAGCTAATATTGATGAATGTCCTTAGAAAAAAAAAAATATCACCAAATGATAATGAGAGACATTCGTTTCAAAACTTAAGTGACAATGTATTTTGCATATCTTTCTGAAGAATTACTGTACTGTTGCTGGAGAGGAATGAGTCACAAGCAAATGCTGTAATAGAGGATAAAGTGAGTCCGCTTCATAGGAAGTGAGGCAAATATTTCAACCAAAAATGTTTTCAAAATATCATAGCGTGTAATATTATTTACTTATTTACTCGTTATTACATTCATTCCTTTATCCCAGTGAAGAGATGTAAAAATGTGGTTGTATTTCCATTCCATTCTTTCTAACTGAAATGTACACCTTTGCCTTTTCAACTCTCTCTCTCTCTCTCTCTCTCTCTCTCTCTCTCTCTCTCTCTCTCTCTCTCTCTCTCTCTCTCTCTCTCTCTCTTTAAGGGAACATTGGACAACTATATGTATATATACAGTAGATATGAATAGAAACATTCATAACAAGTGTATTGATCTGTTACTGGTGCTTATCTAATCTAATATAATAATACACTACTGGTATGTATTATCCAACTTGTATACGCCATGTAAGTACACCTTGACACAGCTCTTATGTGGAAGAATACGAGTAGATTGTGTTATGTACTGTTTGTGCAGCCTTCCCTGCGCCGCCGCCTGTCACGTGCACTCCAGCGTCCACTTCCTTCTGTACACCAATCATTCTTCAAGGAAAGGTCACCGCAGTCTCTTGGCCATTGAAGGGACGCCTACAGGGAGCAGCGCACACAACAACAGCCCTGGGCAGGCCTTTCCCTTCCAGCATAGTCCACACACACACACACACACACACACACACACACACACACACACACACACACACTGTTCATTCTTCATTCTTTATATGTACACACAACAGTACCAGATTCCCTTCTCCTACACCAGCACATCCTTAATAGATGTTTTGCAATTGTATCCGCATGTAGTCCCTCCTCGCCCCTCGCCTCTCAGAGCCTCGCCCTTCCCTCAGGTACACACACGAGGCTCGCGGATGTTATTGTCACAGCCTTGTGTAACGCTGGAAGCCTGTGTGTTCCTTTGCCCAGCGCTGCCGCGCTTGTTTGGGGAGCTTCAAGTTAAGCTAGTAGAGAGATAGAGGGGAAGGGAGAGAGAGGGGGAGAGAGTACCAGAAACTCCGCCTAACAGACAGACGGATAGGCAGAAAGTGAGTGTTATATAAGGAGTACTGGTAATGCACTTCCGGCCGACAGGACACGTGACAGCCATTGGATTCTCATTTTGAAGTTTTTTTTTTTTTTTTTTTTTTTTTGCGGGCGGGTGTGGGTTGGATGTGTTGTACTGGAAATGTAACGAGGAGGAAAGTGGACAGCAGGTAGACACACACACACACACACACACACACACACACACACACACACACACACTCTCTCTCTCTCTCTCTCTCTCTCTCTCTCTCTCTCTCTCTCTCTCTCTCTCTCTCTTTCTCTCTCTTAGTCGCGAGGGACTACCGCCCGTCACCACTTTTGAACTTTAATACCTAAACTTTTTAATTCTGAGACGCTCCTCCGGCGGTGCGTCGTGACGAAAAGTTGCGAACATTATTTTTGCAGAGTTTAGCCGCCGCCTTTACATTTCGTTACGTCTTCCTCTCGGTCATTGAGTGGCATCCCTTTAGACACCTGTGGCGGAGATGACGCGGGCAACACGACTTGGTTATAGAAGTTTTCCTTCACGCATTGCTTCCAACTCCCGAATTTAGTTGTAGTGAGGCTGAGGTGGCGCTGGTGGCGGCTGAGTACTCGCCTTTCTAACCTAAGTGATACCAGAGTTCGTCCTCTTTAAGTTTGAAATAGTCAAACTTATATCAATATTTAATATCGAGTTTCTTACAAATATATACATTTTTCAAGGTTCGTCCATCTACATTCACTTGAGTATTACATGTATTTTAAAAAGACTTCCCTCAAATACGTATCTACTAAACTATTCAGGATGCAATGCGCGTAGTTTCACGGATTCTCTGACTTTAGAAAACATTTTACTGTGAATAGAAAATCTTCCTCACAGATATACCGTTGTCAGATTCGTTATGGTGTGCGGAGATGGCTGGATATGTGGTGGTGGAAAGGTGGACGAAAGGGAGACACGGTGGAAGACACGAAAGAAGGAGAGTGGGTTGGACAGAAAGAGGGAGGGAGCGCTAGTTCTACATAAAAATACATAAAAAGACAATGATTTTTAAAGTGTACTGAGATCTATTATGATTAAAACCTTGAGTAATGTTATCAAAACCTTCTATACTTCATCACGAAGGCCACGAAAACTACATAAGGACGGACGCAGAGCCGAGAGGAGGGAGGGAGTGAGGGAGGGGCGGAGGGCGGTAGTATAGTTAAGATGGGGCGTTGGTGCTGTTGCTAAACTATACGTACATCCATTGTACTTTTAAAACCATAAATCATACTATTACAACTAACTTTCATCACAATCCATCAAGACTTAAAAAAAAAAAAAATTACATACAAGGTTAAAATAATGCAGGAAATTAATGATGAGGTGGCACCTTCTCACCGTCAGGGAGGTGTATCACTCCGCCAGCAGCAAACTTGACGTCATGGGCCAGGGCATGCAGCGGCGTGCAGTGCGTGGGTATGGTGACTGTGTGGCCTCTGATGAAGAGGTGTGTGAGCTGCTGGACGAGAGAAGAGCAAATGAAAAGTAAACATGGGATTGCTGCCGCCTCAGGACACTAGGAGCATTGCGGAAGCGCTGAGGAAGACATCACAACCCTTGACACAGCGAACACAACTCTGTACTGAGGCTGGCACTGGCTTCTCCCAACACCTCGCGTGGTCATTGCAACAAAAGGAGGTCAGTGTTTATATGATGTGACTAGACTTGCCCTTGTAGCAGGAAATTCCCTTCCCTACCCCGCCACCCCGCCATGACTGTATCAGCTGCTTACATATCAGCTGTGCCTCCTTTGTATCCTCTCTCACACAGCAAACACGGTCTTCGCGCACCACAGTAAGCCTTACTGGTGAAGTACACACGATATATTATGTAGAAGGCAATGAATCATAGCACTTTGTCGAGGATAAATTTTCCCGCGCTTCCATCGTATGTTCCTCCCCCAATGTCTTCCTCCCCCTCGCCTCCTCCCCTCCCCTTCTCCCACTCCTTCACGTAATCCTCTCTTTTCACCGTCTCCTCCTCTCCCTTTGTAGATGTTTATATAAGGTTTTTACTCAGTATAAGATATGTTTTCGCTTCTTATAATATGTGACACGTCATGTTGCTCAGAGAGAGAGAGAGAGAGAGAGAGAGAGAGAGAGAGAGAGAGCGTGTGGAGACACGTGGCAACTATGTGAGTAATAAGTTTATTACATAATATTTAAGGACCCCTTTCATTCATGCAACGATTACTGCTTGGAGGTCAGTTCAGTTAGAAAGCTTTGCTGGCTGTTCTGTATATCAGCGACTCGGTGTACGCTTCATCCTGCAGGAGTAGCCACCGGTGATGCCACACGTCTCCACCACTCCAATTCATAAGCTGCAGAGCTTTGGAGGAATGCGAAGCCGACTCACTTGAAGTCGAATCGTTGAAGCTCCGGAATGAAGTCATCATGAATATAGTGATAAATGTTGCACTTCTTTCTTGTATTCATAGGTACACAGACGCTTCATGTTTCTAGAAGCGTGAAGTGAATGAGATGGTTCACTTGGAGTGGAGTCTTTGAAGCTCTGGAATGCAGTCACGATAGATAAACACGTATGATTCATTTCCTTTCTCGCATTATTGATACACACATACTTTCACGCCTCCTCTTGCACGTACTAGAAGAAGCCTGAAATGAATTAGCGGGAAGAACATGGAAAGGATAGTGAAATGAGAGTAAGAGTATGGTGAATGAAAGTGATATTTAACGTAGAAACTAATCAGTGTAGCCTTCAACAAATTGCCTCGCCTCGCCACACGAACACCATCCTGGCAGCTCGGGGTCGGTGGCGGGACTGGCGGCATGATGTAGTGGTGCATTTGTACATCAATTTCCCAGTATAGGCAATTTACATATATATGATGCATTAGACCAGTGGCCGCCCTCTGAACTTACCCAGCCGTATCATTCTATAAGGCCAGACGTTCTTTATATGTGCATGTCTATAGGAACTTTGATAATCTTAATTCATATCGGACACGCAAAGAATAGGCACGTGATGTAAGCCAAGAATTGTGCAAATGTATCGACAATCTAACACAGTACTTCTAAGGCGGTGTACCAGTGTAGCGAGCGCTGTCTAATCCCTCCCTCTCTAAGCATTGAAGACCATTTTCCTGCTGTAGAATCTTGTAGTTTTAATGGTGATGATTAACGAAGCGCTTCACCAGTGTATCGAATAATCTTTGAACAAATCTTGAGAGTTTGACGGACTTGCTTTGACGTGAATAGATAGTAATGATGTGCAGTGTCCATTTTCGAGACGCTGATCATTCGGCTCCCCGCGTAGGTTTAATTAGGCCACATCGGAGCACACCAATACACCGAAATAGTACCTGGACGTGTGTGTGTGTGTGTGTGTGTGTTTTGTTGCCGTGCTCATAACGTAACTTAAACGACCTTCATAGTTACTGGTATCTTGTTTGCGAAAATAATGGTAATGGTGATGATGATGATGATGATGATGATAATAATAATAATAATAATAATAATAATAATAATAATAATAATAATAATAAAAATAATAATACCAGCGATTGCAATCTATTGTAAAAATGCAATAATTCAGCTCCGACATTGTGATTTGTTCAAGGTCGGTGAAATACATGTAATGCAAAACAACGATTGCAAAAATATTTATGAATAAAGGAGAAAAAATATATATGTTGCATTATGCATTGATGTCCTCTCTGTGTGTGTGTGTGTGTGTGTGTGTGTTTGTGTGTTTGTGTGTACGGTTTCCATATGTCGTAAAAAACTTCAAAATGCGACCATAATATGAACTCGTGCATGCTCGTGGTATATACGAGTATATTCTTGTATTTATCAGGTATATATATATATATATATATATATATATATATATATATATATATATATATATATATATATATATATATATATATATATATATATATATATATATATATATATATATATATATATATATATATATATATATATATATATATATATATATATATATATATATATATATATATATATATATATATATATATATATATATATATATATTCTCTGACAGGGATCCCCCATAGTTAGCACGCTGACCCAAAGATCTTATTTTATCGCGTGTAAAATTCATGTGGAATGTTCGTGGTGTGCATTCCTTGGCGTGCGTAAAAGGCAAGAAATAAGAAGAGATCAGCAGCGGCTTGTGTGGCAGTAAGTGGGTCATTAGGGCAATTTCGGGGAGACGAGGACAGTTCGTGCATGTATTTACCATTACCCGACCACTATGCTCAGCCTACATTTCTCTTCCCAGACCCTCCTCCTCCCCACACTCTGCCTTCTCCTTCCAGCTGTCTGCCTCCTCCCCATTACACCCCTGCCATGCACTCCACACTGCACCTCCTCCTCCTGTATCAATCAATCTACTATCTCCCCATCGTCGCTTCACTTCACTTCATCTTCCCTTCACTCTCATCTCCCCACCTCCACTTTTACTCCACACCATCAGTCTTCTTTCCATCTATCCACCTAAATCTGCTCCGTAAATGCAAATTCCACCTTGCATTCCACACCCTATCACCTTTTTCACTTCCACCCTCTGCAACCAAGATCTTAACCTCCTGTCCTTCTTACTTTCTCCCCACTAACATTCCACTCCCTGCCAAACTCCACCTTGCATCCCACACTCCTCCATTTTCCAGTCAACCCAAGCAGTCTGTCCCCCCCACTCCCCGTCCTCTCCCATTCCGCTGCCATTCCCTACGAGAGCAGCATGCCGCCCTGTCTACAGCATTCGTGCCGAGAGGGAAACAATTAAACTCGGGTATTATCCCATTGAGGATGACAAATTGAGAGCTTTTGATGCAGCAGACCGCAATCAGCTTCCTTCCTCCCTCCTTTCCTCGTTCTCTTCCTCCCTATCTCCCTCCCTTTCCTCTCTGTCTCATTGTCTTTCTCTCTCCCCATGTCTTTTTTTTTTTTTCACTGTTCAATTTTCCATTCTAATCTAGTTTGTTGGCCAATTTTCCTTCTCATAGGCGTGTTTCTTGTTTGTTAATCTCCTTTGTGGAAAATGTTCGTCTGCCCGCGTCTCGATCCTTGAGTCAGAGGTAGAGAGGGATTCCTGGCACTAGTGAGCAGTAGTAAGACTAAATAAAGCAGAGGAGAATGAAAGGTAGGAGACGAAAATTAGTAACCAAGGAACAAGAGGAAAACCAGACGAAACTTAAACAGGAGGAGAAAGATAATAAACAAGGCGAAGATGAAGGACGAGGACCCAAGAAGGAACACAACTTAACAAAGAACAAGAAGACAACCATACAAAACCCAAACATAAGGAGGAGGAGGACTATAAATAAAACAAAGAAGAGAATGAAAAGCAGAAGACGGACACTAGACAACCTAAGAAAAAGATGACCAGACGAAGACCAGAGAGAGGAAAACGTGGCTAAGATAGAAAAAAAAAAGTATGAGACAGGAGCAAGTGAAAAATAACAAGAAAAATAACAGAAAACATAAAGACAAGACACGGATGATATTACAACTTCCACGAGGACAGAATGCACAGTTACTTGAATGAAAGGCACCGCGACTTCTGTGAACTGATTCTACAATACTTGCGTCACTTCCAGCTGGGAAAGGAGGGCAGGTAGGAGGCTGCTGGGTAATAGAAAATTATGGAAGTATGAAGCAGAGATCGCCAGGACCTATCAACTAAAATTGTCTGTCAGCAATTGTTGTGAGAGATATTTTGGCCTGGCTCAAATTAAATCACTGAATTGGGAGGGCAAGAGAGAGAGAGACAGAGAGAGAGAGAGAGAGAGAGAGAGAGAGAGAGAGAGAGAGAGAGAGAGAGAGAGAGAGAGAGAGAGAGAGAGAGAATATGTCTAAAAAAAAAACTAAAAAACATCATAAAGAATAAAAAATGACTGAGCATATTACGTCTCTAAGAACAGATGAAGATAATAACAGGTGGAAACTATGCATCTATATACGTAATCTCAAGGTCTCATTATCTATGTATATATTTATTTGCTTATTTATTCAGTTGTCGTGGCGGCGCAGTCTCCGTGAGGTGGTGCACGCCTCTCCGTCACTGCAGTAGCCATGAATATTGGCGCGTCCTGCTGCCGGTGTGATTTACATTCAGATGGGTATTTAAAAACGGCGTGGCGAGGCGGGGAGGGAAGGGGTTTTGCTCTCCGTCCGCTCGTGATGATTGCATGTTCCACCGGCGGGAGACTGTTCGTGTATGCTGGGCTGTGCTTGCTGTGCTTGCTCGTGTGTGTGTGTGTGTGTTTATGTACGTACACACACCACGCAAACGTGATTTTTTTTTATTTTCTTGAAATCCCCATAATTTCCTTAGGTGCATTAAGGTATTCAGCGCAGTCGTTCCTCTATCAGTCAGGAGGGAGCGAGGATTCTTGCCTTAAGGAGAATAATTATAGACACCTCCAGCTGCGGCTTCATTCTTCCACAGGGGGTGTAATCACTGTAATAACTATATATGCCACCAGCTGCTGCTCCATGCATCCTCTGTGGACGTAACTCGGGTAGCCGCAGGGGGTATAATCACTGTAATAACTAAAGACGGCACCAGCTGCTGTTCCATTCTTCCAGTGTGGACGTAACTCGGGCGGCCACTGGGCTGCATTCACCTCACAGACCCAGGAAGAGCCTCGCCAGGCCCTAACAGATTGAGAGCTCTTCCTCGATTCGTTGGGTGGTGCAAGGCTGTTTCTAGTTAGTGGAACGATTTATGTGGTTAATTTAGATAACGAACGAGACTTTGGCCTGTTAACTTGTCGACGGATTTCCAGCAATTGGTGTCCAGTTCGTAGCTTCTTAGAGGTGTTAGTCTCGGGGCTGTACACACGGGGAAGCTACGGTGCTGAGTTAGGATAAAAACTCTTCGCTCAGCACCACTTGGCGTTGTCGATATATGTGCCACATGACAAAGAACAGGAGACTCAGTCCGTCTATGTGCCTTGCCGTGCCTTGCTGTTGCGTGACAGACACTGAAGAACAACCTAGGGAAGAGAAATAAACCCTTCGATAATGCTTGCCCTCGCATAATCACAGATATTAGCGGAGAGGCAACTTATCAATTCAGGTATTGTTCCGTGCGACCAATCATAACGTAATGCTGCATACCTCAGGCCGCCAACCCGTGCTCGCGTGCAGGACATGAATCACGAGGTATAAGTGCCACTCTTCCCTGGGGTTCGATCATGCTTATTATTCATTCGTAAGAGACAACTAAAGACCAAGGACAAGCCCTCGAGGTCTGTTCATATATTCTGCCGACACTTTTTGGAATGCCAAGGACGTCTGGATTGGGGCCCACCGGGAGTCACAGGAGGGAATAGCTGCTGCTGTTGTCAATGATGCGGCGCGTGTTGATCCCTTAGTCGTGCCAGTTACTGAAGTAAGTTTCAGACTTTACCTTCAACTAAAAGCGTATCTACAAAATATTTCCGTCTGAAATAAGTATATTCATGAAAGAAAACGCGCTCTTTTCACCATTTACAAACATTTTTGCAATTGCATCTATTTTTGAATCCATACACGTACCCCCCGCAGAGGCTTTGTGCCAATATTTGTACTCCTCAAATGCCGAACAGATGCGATTGTAAAATGCATAAAAGTATTGCAGTACAGTTTTTCCCGCAGCTCCCTTCATCAGGCAATGCAGGAGAGATTAATGATTCGAAAACACTTTTGTCGTGTATGAAACTGCGCAGTTGTCATCAGTGTTTGCAGTTTTGAGAGGATGACCGAGGAGACGCCATACGTATTGTTGTATTCGGTGCTTTATCCAAGCCTTGCCTATCTATCTTTCTTTAAGTGTTCCCCCTTCAAGTCCATGTATAATTTCTTACCGTATTAATGTATTATAAAGTGTTGTGGTAGGGCAGACGCAGCCATATTTTTTAGACTATCATTTGTTAATTTACTTCTCAGAATTTCACATTTAAGTTAATCTTTTCTTATATTTTTGTGTGATTAATTTGTATTGGAGTTGGGCAATCTTAGCGGCATCATTACTTTATTATTTATTCCTTTTTCTCTTCGGAATTTTACATGTGATTTACAGAAACTGAATCGTCTTTTGTTTTACCTTCTCAGCTTGATTAATTTGTATTAGGATGTGGTAAACTTACCTTAGCAATGGTTTAGACAATCGGTAACCATTCTCTTTTCATGACTTCGTATCCAATTACCGAAACTGAATTGTCTTTTTGTTTCATCCTTTCTGTTTAATTAATTTGTATAGAAGTAGCGCAATTATTTTAGACAATCATTTATTATTTTCTTTTCATAACTTCATATTTCATTTATTGAAACTGAATAGTCTTTTATTTTATCTTTTTTTTTTTGTTTCATTAATTTGTAAGTACGATAACTGCTTCCATTTCAGGTTCTTGCACTTTTTTTTCTCACCTTTATCTTTCCAGTGCACAGGTGATAGATTTCCAGCCACGCGTTGTTTTTACTCAGTGATAATGAACACCGGACGCGTCGTGGCGGGAGACTCCTCTTTAATTGGCGGACTCTTGGGTAAATGAGTGTTTGAAGTGAAAGGAAAGCCAATTATAGCACCCTACCCTCCACTTTTAGCTCTCTCTTTCTCTCTCTCTCTAATGTACCAATATTGTTCGTAAATATTTGGATTTCATTTCTGGTCTCTTTATTCTTAACAGTCACCATCCACCAACACCAGAACCACCACCACCACCACCACCACCACCTGAAGTCCTACCACAAACAGCAATACACCACCACATACATCATCACAACCATTAACACCACCACCACGAGTGTCTATCAAGTTACCATCATCACCATCACAACCACCAATATCAACTTCATCATTATTACATTCCTTTCCCTCCTTTTATCATTTCATCTACCTTCTATTCGCTCTTTATTTATTTTTCTCTCCTTCACTCCTAGTACACCACTTCATATTCCCTTCTTTATCCTCTTTCTTCTCTTCCTCCTCCTCCTTATCCTCTCTCCTCTCCTCTCCTCTCCTCTCCTAACTTTTTTCTATTCTTCCTCCTTCATCGACTTCCCTCCACTTCATGTTCTCTATCTCCTCTTCACGGCCGCATTGTATGGAAGGAAAAAGGAGCACGGAGGCGTAAAATAAACCCTAATGAAAGAACTTTATGCAGATAACTTTAGAATGAGAGGCAGATGTGGGACGACAGACTCTCTCTCTCTCTCTCTCTGCTCAACACATGAATGCTTTCTATCAGATTCATAGATAGATAGATAGATAGATAGATAGATAGATAGATAGATAGGTAGATACATAAATAGATAGATAGTAGATACATAAATAGATAGATACCGACAACAAATTAGAATTCACACGAAACACAAGAAACACACATTACAAATTAACTAAGTCAAATCAACACGAACGAATGCATACTATTCACGGCCCATTAAACACACACACACACACACACACACACACACACACACACACACACACACACACACACACACACACACACACACACACACACACACACACACACACACACACACACTGGCGTCCCATTTACTGGACTTCAAGCACTGTTACCGCTGCTCTACCTCGCTACATTCCGCGCCACCACCTAATGATTCGCCAGTCTCGCGTCCCTCACCACTACACTTGTCATTATCACACCTGCGGCGGCTCGGTAACAGCAGCAGCTTCAGGTTCCGGTTAGGCAAGTTGATATCGCGCGCCCTTCTGCGTCTGGCTAAGGGGAAGTGTGTGTGTGTGTGTGTGTGTGTGTGTGTGTGTGTGTGTTGATAGTAAGTGTCCTTTGTTCTTTTCTGTTTCTCTTTCTTTATCTCTGCTATTTTTACCTATGCTTGTTTCATCATCTCGTCTCTTCTCTTATCTTCTTTCACGTATCGTCATTTCAGATTTTTTTTCTCTTTTTCTCTGGTATTTTCTTCTTTTCTTATTTCTCCTCTCTTCTCTTCTCATTTCTCCTATGCTGCTTTCATCTCCATTTCTTTTCCTATATCTTGTCTCCTCATTTCTCTTCAAGTTTAATTTTTATCTTCTCTCTTTTTGTCCTTTCTTCTCTTCTCTCCCTCTTCTCATTTTATTTCACTTCGTTTCACTTCAGTCCTAACTCGCTTCTCTTCTCTCTTAGCCTCTCTTCTCCTCTCCTCTCCTTTCCTCTCCTCTCCTCTCCTCTCCTCTCCTTTCCTCTCTTCCCTTCTTCTCTCCTGTCCTCTCCCCTCCCCTCTTATCTCCCCATCTATACAAATTTGTCCTCCTACGTACCTGTTGTCCCTCCATTGCTGTTTTCTGTGTGTCTTTGTACATTTATCTTTGTATTGTTTTTTTTTTTTAGTTGTATTGCTTTCCCTTTTCGAATATAAATGTTTGTAGGGTTGATTTTGTTCTTTTTAGCATATTTGTTGTTGACTCGCCATATTTGCCTCCTGTGTGTGTGTGTGTGTGTGTGTGTGTGTGTGTGTGTGTGTGTGTGTGTGTGTGCGTGTGTGTGTGTGTGTGTGTGTGTGTGTGTGTGTGTAAATAAATTCTCGTAACATACAACCATACAACATTTCACACAAGAGAATCCGCTTGCGTTAAATGCCAGGGAGAGAGAGAGAGAGAGAGAGAGAGAGAGAGAGAGAGAGAGAGAGAGAGAGAGAGAGAGAGAGAGAGAGGCTTAAAAATATACCATACAATAGTAAAAAAAAAATCACACACACACACACACACACACTTCTTTGACCTCACGTGAACTTTAGTGAGCTCAGATAATACCTAACCTGACCCGCCCTGTGTGTTTCCAAGGCCTTGTAATAACCTCTGCCCTTCCTCTCCCCCTCCCCTGCTGCGAGGTTCCCGTTAGGCAAGAGTTAGTGGGTCGCGTCCAGATTAGGTGACGCAAGTTTGGTATTTGCAGGTAGAGAATAATTTGGATGAACAGTCATGGAGGTGGAGGGATAATAATAATAATAATTATTATTATATAATAATAATAATAATAATAATAATAATAATAATAATATTAAGAGGTGGTTTGTGATTGGCTGTTGCAATGCAGCGCAAGTTTCCTATTGGTCGCGCCCGATCACAGTTGCCAGTGCAGGATCACCTCCCGAGCCCCAACACCCTATCCGTGGTGCACGTGCTTCCCTGCCTGTGAACCCTAAAGACGGTGCTCTGCAAGGCGGCAACACTGTGTGCATTTCTTCACAACTCCAAACTCTCCAGTGTGAAGCACTTTCCAAGCACCTCAGGTATCCTAAATACTAGTGTACCCTAGTGGGACATTCAGTCTGTCAGATGACAGGAGACAGGATGGATGGTGGACGTTCCTTCAGCACATACATGCGTGGGGAGTGTGTCGTGGAGAATGGCGACATTCTCCGCGGCCCCCCACGCACTGTCAAAGTATCCATGGGAGATCCCGACGCGAAATCTTTCTTCTGCTGTTGCTGGCCACGAGGGCCTCGCTTCACTAAGGTAGCCAAATTCTTTTTCAAACCGCATAAAGAAGAACCCAGTCTCCAGAAGTACACGTCTCTGGAGACTGTGATGTACATGGACGGCATGGTTTTCCGCGAATACTGGACGCCAGGCAAGACGGCCGTCAAGGTCTCCATCAAGCAGCGGCGCGGAAAGAAGGTTGTCCTCTTTGGCCGCCTGGCAACCTTCCTTCAAGAGATGGAGAACCGAAATTCAGAAAAGTTCGTTCTTTATGTCACGGAAACCAGCTTCAAAATTGTTCAAAAGGACCGACCGGCTTCAGGCGGCGACGAGACCGATGCCGCTGAGAAACAGAAAAATAAGCCGTTACAAGAGAACGATAAGTACGAGTGCGCTAAACGCGGGGATGACGAAAACGAAGTAAAGATCGACTACGCGACTTCCTTGTTCAACAGTTTTAAGAAGAAAGATAAACCCGTTAACATCATAACAACTCCAGAAATTGTAAAGTTGCCGCCAGTAATCCCCATGCAAACCAAGAACGTGCGGTCATTCAACAAAGACGCTCCTGCTGCACGCCAACAGCAGCGCAGCGCACCTCGTACCGTCCGTCGCGATAAGCAGGCGTCTATGAAGCCTAAAGAAACAAAGAAAGAAAAACAGATCGTTCAGGTTCAGAAAATACACAAGAAAGACATTCCATGCGAGACAAAGAATAATGCTGATGAAAAGGCGACTAATAAGAAAGTCAAAGAAGATACAGAGGAACAAAATCATACAGAGATGAAGAAAGAATCAGGAACAATGAGTGAAGTACAGCTAGTTCACGAAAAAGACAATGAAAACGCGGAAAGTGTCGAAAAGAATCCAGCAGAAGAGAAGAGCGCAGTTTGGGAAGAATATGATAAAAATGAGTCTGAAGAGACTGAAGGAGACACCGAAGATGTGGAAAGCGTCCCTACAAAAACAGAGAAGACAGATGAGAAAGAGAAAGAAGATACTGAGAAACAAAAAGTTACCGAGAAGGAAATGAAACCAGCAAAAATTGGTGAAATGCAGCTAGTTCAGGAAAAAGACGATGAATATCATGAAGGCGAGGAAGCTAATATTCTTGAAGGAAAGGAGACTAGTGTTTCGGAAGACTATGATGCGCATGACACTGGAAAGAAGGAAGTGGTTGTTGAAGATGTGAAAAGTACCTCTCCTGAGAAAGACAATGCAGATAAAGAAATTAAAGAGGGACAAAATTTTGAGAAGGAAGCTGAGAAACAAGACGTTATTGAGAAAGTTAACCTTCCCTCTATAACCAAACTTTTGTCTTTAACCAAAGTCATCGTGAAGAACAGTACAAGGAGAGAGAAGATACGGAAAGCAATGCTTTTAAGAAAGAAGAGAGAGAGTGTGTCGCTTGGCAATGTGAAGACAACATCACCGGTGGAAAAACTGACGACGCGGAAGAATATACGAGTAGGGAAGGATCAACATTTGAAAAAGAAGGTAATGACTTGCCGCCACAAGAACACCGCGATGGCCAATGTAAGCAGCAAGTGGAGGTGGTGGAAGGCCTCCCCACCAACACCGGTGAAGAACATGACGGCGAGAATGAAGGTAAAGAAGGAACTGGAGTTAAGAAAGAAGACGTTCTCGTGTAGCCATTACCGTTATGTCCGCCAGCTGAAAAGAAACAATCAAACGTCAGGAGAGAAGAAAAAGCGCTACAACAAAATAAATCTGAAATCCGTCCGCTGTAAGATCGACACCCATTACAACCTACCTACTGATTATAAACCTGATCTGGATTTGAAGGTACTGGAATCACAGCCGCCACCCTCAGGCCCCGCGCGAGTGAAATGGGCCCGAGAGGTGGCTGCCCTTAAGGCTCGGCTGCGTTCACAGAAACAGAAGAAAGGGCAGACTAGTGCGCAGAGCCTCCATCACGGGTCGCAAGCCGCTAAACACTGAGTCACTCGCACTGAGGACCATCCTAGTCAGTGCAACCGAGAAAATTGGAAAAAAAAAGTACAAAAACAAAGTAAGCTTTCTAACTATGGATTAAGAAGCCTAAGCACTGAGTCTTTACTGAGGAACATGCTTGTCAATCCAAACCCGAAATTAGACCAAAAAGAAAAGTTTTTCATCCATTAATTAAGGAGCAAGAACACTAAGTGATTCCACTGAGGAACAAGGTGGTGAGTGAAATCCAGAAATTAATGACAAAAAAATAAAGCGCTTAAAATTTGCAAAGAAAAAAAGAAATATTAATCTATCTGTTATTGACGAAACAACTGAGTGATTCTTCAGCGAGGAACAAGAACATTCGTGACACTAAATGAAAAATAATGACGTAAAAGAAATTAAAAGATAAAAAAGATAAAGTAAAAAAAAAGTAACAAGAAAGTCTTTGCTCTCATAACCTATGAAGTATATTAATCGACTGTCAATCCGCGGTTGAAACCAGAAATTAATAGAAAAAAAAAGTAATTAAAGTATCTTCATTAAATAAGATGCCTAAATATTTTGAGTGAGAGCAAATCAGAAAACGATAACAAAATATAAAGATACAAATCCACCAAAGAAATCTTTACACAAGTTATTTTAGAATGCTACGATTTGAATGTTAACCTGCTGAGGATCAAGATTGTGAAAACCAAAACAACGACAAAAAACAAAGAAAAGAAAAATTATATCCAGTATTGGTGAAACAGCCATTGATAGTGAGAGGAAAACTGGTGAAATACGGCTATTAACAGTGAGAGGAAACAAGAGAACAATGGCACAAATAAAAACAAGGAAAAAATAGAAAAAAAAATCTTAACGAGGAAACAAATTAATTAAGTGACTCTCCACTGAGAAAAAAAGAAGGAAGGAAAAATAATAATAAAAAAGATAAAAAAAAACAGACAAAATACTGTACTGTAACTTAAGAAGTCTGACTTAATTATTAGTCCACTGAGAAAGAAGACTGCGTTTGGAAAACGGAAAACATTGAAAAAAAAAGGAAGAAAAATAGTATCTTTTAATGATGTAATCACGTGACTCACCACCGAAAAACTAGATTCTGAGAGGAAGCCACAAAATGATGAAAAAAAGAAAAAAAATCATAATGGGAAAAGTAAAAAAAAAAAAAATGACAAGATAAAAAAAGAAATGTGAAAAAAGAAAATGAAACAAGAATGACCAAAAATAAAAAAAAAGTTTACAAAATTATGGAAATAGTGTTGAAGTAAAGAAGGCAGAATATTATGGCAAGTAATTAAAAATATAAAAAAAGCCAAAAAATGGTGACCAGAAACAGAAAATAATACCGAAAAAGTAAAAAAAAAATAATAATAATGAGGAAAAGGAAGATAAGTAAAAAAAATCCAGAAAATAACAGAAGTAATAAAATTTAAAATAATGAAAAAATAGTGAGAAAAAAATATAAAAAAGAAAGAAAGAAAGACATCAAAGTAAAAAAAAAGCCATAAAATAATGATAAAAAAAATAAGTCAGAAAATAATGAGAAAACAATTTTGAGAAAAGCCAGAGAGTAGTGAAAAAAAATAAAAGCAGAAAATGATGACAAGAAACCATTGACTAAAATAAAAAAAAAGCTGAAAATAATGAAAAAAATAGTAAGGATAATTAAAAACTCAAAAATAATGATGAAAAGTAAAAAAAAAATAATAAAACAAAAAGTAAAAAAATACCAGAAAACAAAAAAAAAAAGAAAAAAAAGTAAAAATAATAATGAAAAAAGTATAAGAAAAATTATAATAATGAAAAAAGGTTAAAAAAATAATAATGAAAAGAAAAAATAATAATAATGAAAAAAAAGTAAAAAAATAATAATGAAAAAATGATAAAATAATAAAAAAAATAATGAAGAAAAGTAAGAAAAAGAAAATAATAAAAAATAATAATAATAAAAGTAAAAAAAAATAATGAAAATAGTAAAAAAAGAAAATAATAAAAAAATAATGAAAAAAAGTAAAAAAAATAATAATAATGACAAAAAATGAAAATAATAGCAAAAAAGTAAAATTAACCAAAAAAAATAATGACAAAACATCAATAAAAAAATGACAAAAGTGGAAATCCAGAAAATAATTAGAACAAAAAAAAAATAAATGACAAAAGTGAAAAAAAGATAAATAATGACAAAAAAGTAAAAAAAATAAAATATTGACAAGAAAGGAAACTAAACAAAATAGCGACAAAAAGTGAAAAATAGCGACAAAAATAGAAAAAAGATAATGACAAAAAAGTAAAAAAGTGAAAATAATTAGAAAAACTAAAAACCCAGAACAGAATTACTAAAAAATAAAAAGGCAGAAAATGACAAAAAAAAGTAAAAAAGCTTAAAATATTGATAAAGTAAAAAAATATGACAAAAATATAAAAAAATGACGAAAGGGACAAAAAGTGACAAAAGTGATGAGTGAAAATGGAAGAAAATAATGACAAAAAATGTAAAAAATATTCCACAAAATCATGAGAAAGTGAAGACAAAATAATAACAAACATGAGAAAAGTAAAAAAAAAATGAAATAATTACAATAAAATAAGAAAGATAAGCAGCAGAGTAAGAAAAAAAAACAAAAGAATTACAAAAGATTAAAAAAATGAAAATAAAATAGTAAAAAAAAGCAAATTGTAAGTATAAGAAAAAAAGTAATAAAAAAGTAAAGAACCAGAAAATTGTGACAAAAAAGAAAAAAAAGGAAAAAAAGAATTACAAAAAAGAGAAAATATAAAAAAAATAGTAACAAAAAACAAAACAACTACAAAACATTAAAATAATGAATATCAATAAGAAGTAAAAAAAAATGAAAATTTCTATAACAAATGATTAAAAATCTAGAAAATAGTGACAAAGAAAAGTATAAAAGCTAGGAAATAATGACAAAAAAGAAATAAAGCCAAAAATTGTAAAAAAGTCAGAAAAAAATATTAAAAGAAAATAGTAATAAATAAAAAAATCTTAGTGAATGAAGAAGCATAAAGAAAAAGTAAAAAAAAAAGCCAGGAAATGACAAAAAAATGAGAAAAAAGCAAAAAAGCAGAAAATAATAAAAATTAAAATGGCAAAAAAAAAAATGAAATAACGAAATATAAATAACAAAATAAAGTCAAAACCCAGAAAATAATTATAACGGATAATAAATGATGACAAAAAGGTAGAAAAAAAACATAACGTAATGAAAAAAAAAAACATTGTGCGTAAAATCCAGAAAATGACAAAAACAAAAAGTAAAAAATCTTAAAAAAAAAAATGCAAAACTGCATCTCTTAACGAAGAGACAACTGAGAGATACTCCACTCAAAAACTAAATTGAAATGAAATCAGAAAATCAGAAAAAAATGAAAAAATGATGGAAAATAAAAAAAAAAATCTTCATAGATTTCATAAGTTACAAATAGAAACTTATGAAATCTATGAATTGAACACATTGAGGATCAAGTATGTGAGTGCAACCCACAAAAATAATGATGACAAAAGAAATGTGAAAAAAAGGCAACTTTAGCCACTTATAAACAAGTTGCCTTGTGTATATACATGTGCTGCTACTAAAAAAAAAAAAAACTAACATTTATACAATCTATACCATTAGTAATTTTTTATATGATTGTAATGTAGTGGAAGACAAATATGCTGCCATTTGTTTCTTATTAATAAAGTATACCAACTAAAAACCATCACTTTCAATATCCTAAGCTTCTGATTAGAGTGAACTGACTATGTAATTGACTTGAATGGACACGGCAATCAGAGAGAGAGAGAGAGAGAGAGAGAGAGAGAGAGAGAGAGAGAGAGAGAGAGAGAGGATGGAGGATGGAGGTGGTCTCGTCTTAATGCCACGACGACGACAACAGCAACAATAACACCAACAACGAAACCAAACCGCTATTACAAGGGACGCGTCTTATTGCATCTGAACACAAACATTTTGACTCGAAAAACAACACGCGGTTAGTTGCCTTTTTTCTTCGTATTCCGGAGATCATAACTACGCGGGTGAGCACACACACACACACACACACACACACACACACACACACACACACACACACACACACACACACACACGGAAGGGAAAATCCAATTAATATCTTGACAGTCTCTCGTATGTTATTTATCAATTGTAGTTTTAGCGTTTGTTACAATACTACTAATAATATTCTAAAGGAGGAAAACTTTCTACCAACCCGAAATGGAAAAAAAAAATATACGTAACTTCATCACCAATTAATGTATAAACATGTCAAAAAAGATGAAAGAGTAGGAGCAAATGAAGTTCGTTAGAAGAGCCCTGAAAACTATTAGTGCGTGTAAATGTAATTGTAACACGGAAGGGAATAATGTGTAGCTTTCCATTACTCAAATACAGATGATTGTGTGTCAGACTTTTTTTTTTTTTTTCATATTTGTATACGTAATGAAAACAAGGCTGCCG
>NC_087195.1:10780985-10825985 GCF_035594125.1 Scylla paramamosain
TATTTAGACGAACATGTTTTGGTAACTCATATGACTCACCACGTTTTGACTGCAGTTTAATTTTAGAAGGTTGACATTTCCCACCCCCTTTACAAAAAAAAAAAAAAAAAAACACGTCATGAGTTGAATAGATAGTGGGAGGTTGGTTTGAGTAAGGTAATGGCAATTTAGGGATGGTGAAAGAAATTAAAGGATAATAGATAACTAAAGAGAGTTTTTTTTTTGTATTCATTATGATATATTTAGTCTTCGTGCTTTTGTATTCAATAAAGTTTAATCTAGTTTGTGTTAGTGACACTAGCGTAGAGCAAAATAAACGATAAAAGAGCTTTCTCATAATGAAGAAGGACGAGAATAAGAAAATTGATAACAAAACAAAAAAAAAAAAAAAAAAAAACCTGTATTGCTTGAGTACCTTAGAATAACATCAACAATCAATACAGTCTCACTGTCTTAATGAACCCATCCTTCTGCAAAAGATCCATGGAAGTTACTAATGATGACAACAGCTTACCACCATTCAGTCATTGCTACTCTACAACAAACACACACACCTACACCCATCCACCTTTTACACATACGACCTCTTGTATAAACCTGAATTCCACACACACCTGCCACATCACCTCAGTCTCCTACACACCTGGTCTGGAATGCCTCCACTTTGTAATTCAGTAGTCCACGTGTTGTGAGTGGGTCGTCTTACCTGGCTGCCACAATCCACACCTTCATTACTGAGTACTGTACACCTGCCCGACTGATTTTCTTTGTTTTTGCTTGGTACGTATATGTTTGCTGTTCTCTCTCCCCAATTTCTCTCTTTCTCTCTTGTAAGTTATTTATTTGTTTCCATTATTTATTTATTTATTTTTTTCAAGTTAGTGCGAGTACACACAGAAGCAAAAGCACACAAGTATAGTCCTTTTTTTTTTTTTTATGTAGGAAGGATACTGGCCAAGGGCAACAAAAATCTAATAAAAAAAAATGCCCACTGAAATGCCAGTCCCTTAAAAGGGTCAAAGCAGTGGTCAAAAATTGGTGGATAAGTGTCTTGAAATCTCCCTCTTGAAGGAATTCAAGTCATAGGAAGGTGGAAATACAGAAGCAGGCAAGGAGTTCCAGAGTTTACCAGAGAAAGGGATGAATGATTGAGAATACTGGTTAACTCTTGCGTTAGAGAGGTGGACAGAATAGGAGTGAGAGAAAGAAGAAAGTCTTGTGCAGCGAGGCCGCGGGAGGAGGGGAGGCATGCAGTTAGCAAGATCAGAAGAGCAGTTGGCATGAAAATAGCGGTAGAAGACAGCTAGATATGCAACATTGCGGCGGTGAGAGAGGGGCTGAAGACAGTCAGTTAGAGGAGAGGAGTTGATGAGACGAAAAGCTTTTGATTCCACCCTGTCTAGAACAGCAGTATGAGTGGAACCCCCCCAGACATGTGAAGCATACTCCATACATGGACGGATAAGGCCCTTGTACAGAGTTAGCAGCTGGGAGGGTGAGAAAAACTGGCGGAGACGTCTCAGAACACCTAACTTCATAGAAGCTGTTTTAGCTAGAGATGAGATGTGAAGTTTCCAGTTCAGATTATAAGTAAAGGACAGACCGAGGATGTTCAGTGTAGAAGAGGGGGACAGTTGAGTGTCATTGAAGAAGAGGGGATAGTTGTCTGGAAGATTGTGTCGAGTCGATAGATGGAGGAATTGAGTTTTTGAGGCATTGAACAATACCAAGTTTGCTCTGCCCCAATCAGAAATTTTAGAAAGATCAGAAGTCAGGCGTTCTGTGGCTTCCCTGCGTGATATGTTTACCTCCTGAAGGGTTGGACGTCTATGAAAAGACGTGGAAAAGTGCAGGGTGGTATCATCAGCATAGGAGTGGATAGGACAAGAAGTTTGGTTTAGAAGATCATTAATGAATAATAAGAAGAGAGTGGGTGACAGGACAGAACCCTGAGGAACACCACTGTTAATAGATTTAGGAGAAGAACAGTAACCGTCTACCACAGCAGCAATAGAACGGTCAGAAAGGAGACTTGAGATGAAGTTACAGAGAGAAGGATAGAAACCGTAGGAGGGTAGTTTGGAAATCAAAGCTTTGTGCCAGACTCTATCAAAGGCTTTTGATATGTCCAAGGCAACAGCAAAAGTTTCACCAAAGTCTCTAAAAGAGGATGACCAAGACTCAGTAAGGAAAGCCAGAAGATCACCAGTAGAGCGGCCTTGACGGAACCCATACTGGCGATCAGATAGAAGGTTGTGAAGTGATAGATGTTTAAGAATCTTCCTGTTGAGGATAGATTCAAAAACTTTAGATAAGCAGGAAATTAAAGCAATAGGACGGTAGTTTGAGGGATTAGAGCGGTCACCCTTTTTAGGAACAGGTTGAATGTAGGCAAACTTCCAGCAAGAAGGAAAGGTAGATGTTGACAGACAGAGCTGAAAGAGTTTGACTAGGCAAGGTGCAAGCACGGAGGCACAGTTTCGGAGAACAATAGGAGGGACCCCATCAGGTCCATAAGCCTTCCGAGGGTTTAGGCCAGCGAGGGCATGGAAAACATCATTACGAAGAATTTTAATACGTGGCATGAAGTAGTCAGAGGGTGGAGGAGAGGGAGGAACAAGCCCAGAATCGTCCAAGGTAGAGTTTTAAGCAAAGGTTTGAGCAAAGAGTTCAGCTTTAGAAATAGATGTGATAGCAGTGGTGCCATCTGGTTGAAGTAGAGGAGGGAAAGAAGAAGAAGCAAAGTTATTGGAGATATTTTTGGCTAGATGCCAGAAATCACGGGGGGAGTTAGATCTTGAAAGGTTTTGACATTTTCTGTTAATGAAGGAGTTTTTGGCTAGTTGGAGAACAGACTTGGCATGGTTCCGGGCAGAAATATAAAGTGCATGAGATTCTGGTGAAGGAAGGCTTAAGTACCTTTTGTGGGCCACCTCTCTATCATGTATAGCACGAGAACAAGCTGTGTTAAACCAAGGTTTAGAAGGTTTAGGACGAGAAAAAGAGTGAGGAATGTACGCCTCCATGCCAAACACTATCACCTCTGTTATGCGCTCAGCACACAAAGACGGGTCTCTGACACGAAAGCAGTAGTCATTCCAAGGAAAATCAGCAAAATACCTCCTCAGGTCCACCCAACTAGCAGAGGCAAAACGCCAGAGGCACCTTCGCTTAGGGGGATCCTGAGGAGGGATTGGAGTGATAGGACAAGATAAAGATATGAGATTGTGATCGGAGGAGCCCAACGGAGAAGAAAGGGTGACAGCATAAGCAGAAGGATTAGAGGTCAGGAAAAGGTCAAGAATGTTGGGCGTATCTCCAAGACGGTCAGGAATACGAGTAGGGTGTTGCACCAATTGCTCTAGGTCATGGAGGATAGCAAAGTTGTAGGCTAGTTCACCAGGATGGTCAGTGAAGGGAGAGGAAAGCCAAAGCTGGTGGTGAACATTGAAGTCTCCAAGAATGGAGATCTCTGCAAAAGGGAAGAGGGTCAGAATGTGCTCCACTTTGGAAGTTAAGTAGTCAAAGAATTTCTTATAGTCAGAGGAGTTAGGAGAGAGGTATACAGCACAGATAAATTTAGTATGAGAATGACTCTGTAGTCGTAGCCAGATGGTGGAAAACTCGGAAGATTCAAGAGCGTGGGCACGAGAGCAGGTTAAGTCATTGCTCACATAAACGCAGCATCCAGCTTTGGATCGAAAATGAGGATAGAGAAAGTAGGAGGGAACAGAAAAGGGGCTACTGTCAGTTGCCTCAGACACCTGAGTTTCAGTGAGGAAAAGAAGATGAGGTTTAGAAGAGGAGAGGTAGTGTTCTACAGATTGAAAATTAGATCTTAGACCGCGAATGTTGCAGAAGTTAATGAAGAAAAAGTTGAGGGGGGTGTCAAGACACTTAGGGTCGTCGACGGAAAGGCAGTCCGACCTGGGGACATTTATGGTCCCCTCCCCAGATGGGGACTCCGAGGCTGGTGTAGGAGTCGCCTGCTTTCTCTCTCTCTCTCTCTCTCTCTCTCTCTCTCTCTCTCTCTCTCTCTCTCTCTCTCTCTCTCTCTCTCTCTCTCTCTCTCTCTCTCTCTCTCTCTCTCTCTCTCTCTCTCTCTCTCTCTCTCTCTCTCTCTCTCTCTCTCTCTCAGAGCAAGCGTTTAGGCGGCGGAGTGACTTACTGGTCACCTCACAACCACCTCTCTCTCGTGACAGCGTGCCGTTTTGGTGACATCCTGAGGTCATTTATGTGTGAGAGGTACGTGCGAGCGTCACAGTAGAGACGTGTGACGGACATACCAGAGAAATACGTTACAACAATTTAATCTTACCATTGGAAATCATATCGTTTATTCTCATTAATGTTACTGTTCTTGTATTTCTTTGTCCTTCTACTTTAATTATCTCGACAGTGAATGAAGGAAGAAAAATAATGAGAAAGTGTAAAATCGTGTGTGTGTGTGTGTGTGTGTGTGTGTGTGTGTGTGTGTGTGTGTGTGTGTGTGTGTGTGTGTGTGTGTGTGTGTGTGTGTGCGCGCGCGCGCGTGCGCAACATTAAAAGAAACTCCATAAAATGCAGCTAGGACAAAAAAAAAAAAAATCAAAAGAGAAACGGATCTTATGATTACAAAACGTTAACAGGAAAACAAACTTGAATACTTACAAAGCTTGAAGGAAGCACATTGCACAGGACACCATCCACGCCAGACAGTCTCATTAATTCTACACAAGCAACAACCAAAGCACCCCTTCAGTAACCAAAGAGAGACAACACGGAGCGCCAAACACGTGGAGCTCAGGAAGACTTGAGCACTTTTTTTGTCTTCCCGCCGCGACTCCGGAACTGAAGGAACCAACACTCAAGACCTTCCAACTTGAACACCACACACAGAAACCTAACCTAACTTATTCTTAGATGACCCAACCTAAACTTACCTTATGGAAACTAATCTAAACTAACCACACACACAAAATGGAGAAGAAACCATAGCTCATTTTCTACTCATCGCGAAATATATGGAACAAAAAAAAAAAAAAAATACTACTCGTATTCTTTTTATTTGCAGTATCAGAGTTAGCCTTTCACGTTTATTTCTCATCCTCCATTTTCTGCTTTTCTTCTTGTTCTCCTTCCTTTAATTTTGTAGTAAGCAAGGGATGGTGTTACGACACATCTTATAAAACGATTCTTGCTCTCAGTATATTTAACCAAAACGGGATACATTGAGCGGACAACTCACTTCATATATACAAAACAATAAATCGACTATGATCATTGCTGGTGACAATAATGACTTAACATATAAGCATACTTTCTCCTCAGCTGAGAATAATCCACCTCTTGCTCTTCCTGCTTGTCACTGATGCACGAAATAACATCACAGCTCGTATTATTTCCTTGGCTATGTAAGCGCGGGACTAAACTTGACCACCTGCGAACAGTGACAAGACTGTTATTTTACTTGACCCAAAAAATATGCGTCAGTTATGTTGTGTGAATGGGAATTTGTGGTGAGGTTTTCTACGGCTATAAATGACCATCAAACCGTGGTGGCGTGAAGATGTTAGTGGAATATTAGTAGTGCACACGTCATCATGTATAGACAGAGACAGATAATGGAGATAACCGACTGATATAAAGGAATACTTAGAGAAATGAAAATACAAAGGCATATAGATATATTACATCTATGCTTTTGAAGGGAGTGTTCATGATTTCAGTGTTGGTTTGGATACGATTCATTATCATTAATGAAAAAATGCATCTCTGTCTGCAATGAAAAGAATAAACCTTAATTTTGTATCTTGCTTAATTCTTGTATCTGATTGGCTTAAGAGCTTATCACATCTAGAATAGAGGCCTCTGATTGGTGGGCCTGGAGGGTGCTGCAGTGCTTTAGCTCCAAGCTGCTGGGAGCTCCAAGGAGGAGCCACACAAGTATCCTTAATATCACCTAGACGTACCTCAGGACGAACAGTAAGTTCAGGGTAAATTTGTGCCAAGTCTTAGATTGCCTACTGAAGACTTTGGTGCACAGCTGTACACTACGAGACTTAAAAAGAGAAAGAAAACAACAATCAACGGACGCATACGAGACCCTCGCCGAGAAGGAGAACACGAAGAACAAGAGAGACACCAAGGAAAACACAATGAAGAGGAAGTTGAAGAGCTTCGAAGACTGCAGCAACCACAAGAAGAGAAAGGACACTGAAGGCTTTAAAGACAATCATCACGTCAAAAGAATGACAAGAGGAGACAAAAGCCGCGAGAAGAAATCGGATCGTGACCAAGAGATTAAGAAACTCAACACAAAGAGAAAAGAGGAAAGCATGGAAGACAATGAGAACCATAAGAGGAGGAAGGTGGATGGCGTTAAAATGGATACAGAACACAAAAAGCAGAAGAACGGGAATGACAGAGAAGAAAAAAAGAGGATGAGGATGGACTGTTTTAATCCCATTATGGACCGCATCAAGAAGAGGAAGCAAAAGGACACGGAAGAAGACAAGAACCAGAACAAGAAGAGGAAGACGCAGGATACTGAAGAACACAGAAACCAAGACAACAAGAGGAAAACCACAGAAGACCTCGAGAAGCAGGTAAAGAAGAGCAAGAGTGAGAACAGTAAAGAACAAAAGAAGCCAGAGAACATGGAGTGCTGTAAACGCCTTATGAACAGCATCAAGAAATGCAAGAGACAGGTTGCGGAAGGGCACGACAGCCATACCAAAAAGCGGAAGAAGGAAGACACTGAAGACCACGAGAGTCAGGCAAAGAAGCGGAACAGGCAGGACACAGAGAAACAAGATAGCCAGGCCAAGAGGCGGAAGAGGGAGGATGCTGAAGACCACGAGGGCCAGGCAAAGAAGCTTAACAGGCAGGACACGGAGGAACAAGACAGCCAGGCCAAGAAGCGGAAGAGGGAGGATGCTGAAGACCACGAGAGCCAGGCAAAGAAGCGGAACAGGCAGGACACAGACGGGCCGGCCAAGCAGAGAAAAGGGGACAAGAAAGTGCCAAAAAAGAAGAGGCCGCTGGAGTGTTGTCATCGTATCCTTCACTGCCTCAGGAAGAGATGGCGAGACAGCGAGGACGTGCTGAGACTCAAGCTGGAGGCCGAAAGAGTCAAGGAGAAGAGGAGTGTGAGCGGGTACCGCCGTGTTCACATGGAGGAAGGAAACATGGTGGATGCCACCGTGCGCGGCCACCCGTGCCTTGTCTTGTTTGACACCGGCTCCTCAGTCAGCACCTTGGTCTTGTCACTGGGCCAGAGGCTCGGCATCGTCACGGGCCGCGAGGAGACGGTAAAGATACGCATCAATACCTGGACTGGCGTGCTGCAGTTGGACGTGATAAAGCTGGACGAGGTGGTGGTGGTACTGAAGGGCGGCGTGGTGGTCAACACGCCCTTAGTGGTGTTTCCACAGGAGATGGAGATGTGCTACAGCGCCGAACGAATAGTGATGTCTATGAGCCGCCTGCAGGAGGCCGAAATGCGACAGGAGTTCCACCTCAACGGCAGCAGCAGTCTGTTCCTGCGTCACCCTGAACGTTTGTGGCAGAGATACGAGACGCGGCGCAAGGGCAAAGTCTTCACGTTTGCCGCACGAACACCAGGCATCGAAGAGCCGCTGACGGTGCTGGTGGACACAGGCACCGATATACCGTTCTGTATCACCAAGACCGGCCTGGACAAGGTGCGGCGCAGGACAGACAGGTGGACTCTGCCGCCAGGACGAGTGCGGCTGCAGTTTGACAGCGGCACAGACATACTGCGGAATATAAAAAAACACCCAGGCGCGTCCCTTTTTTCACTTCGTGCTTGGACGACCGCTGCTCTATCAATTACACGCAGTCATCGATTACGTTGATTCGTCCATAACTTTGAGTCTCAAAAGAAAGCAATTCCGGCTGAACCTCCTCTCCCGCTGAGCGCGCCGTGTTGCCGCGTCCTCTCAGCACCTGCGCGGATTTTTTTTTTTTTTTTTTTTGTCATGCATCAAGGAGATCAGCAGAGGGAAGATTTGGATTAATAAAAACACCGCTTAAATACACTTCACCACCGAAAAAAAAATAGTTAATTTAGTGAAGAAAATTGTCTGGATTAAGGATACTAGATTAATGAAATTTTTATTAAAGATTGTACATTAAGCAAAGAGTCTCGATTAAGAAAATAATGTGGAATGCGAAATTTAAGATTAAGGACTGTAACTGTCTGGAGTAAGGAAATAGTCTGAATTAAGGAAATTAACATTGAGGATTACATATTAAGGACACAGTCTGGATTAATGATTTTATATTAAGCAAATAGTCTGGATTAAGGATTTTAAATTACGGATATAAGATTAATGAAATAGTCTGGATTAAAGATTTTAGATAAGGGAAATAGTCTGTATTAAGGATTTTAGATTAAGGAAATAGTCTGGATAAAGAATTTTAGATTAAGGATTTAAGATTAAGGAAATAGTCTGAATTAAGGATTTTGAATTAAGGAAATAGTCTGGATTAAGGATTCTAGATTAAGGATTTAAGATTAAGGAATGTAGATTAAGGAAATAGTCTGGATTAAGGATTTTGGATTAAGGAAATAGTCTGGATTAAGGATTCTAAATTAAGGATTTAGGATTAAGGATTGTAGATTAAGAAAATAGTCTGGATTAAGGATTGTAGATTAATGAAATAGTCTGGATTAAGGATTGTAGATTAAGGAAATAGTCTGGATTAAGAATTCTGGATTAAGGAAATAGTCTGGATTAAGGATTTTAGATTAAGGAAATAGTTTGCATTAAGGATAGTAGATTAAGGAAATAGTCTGGATTAAGGATTCTAGATTAAGGATTTAGGATTAAGGATTGTACATTAAGAAAATAGTCTGGATTAAGGATTGTAGATTAATGAAATAGTCTGGATTAAGGATTGTAGATTAAGGAAATAGTCTGGATTAAGGATTTTGGATTAAGGAAATAGTCTGGATTAAGGATTTTAGATTAAGGAAATAGTCTGGACAAAGGATTTTAGATTAAGGAAATAGTTTGGATTAAGGATTGTAGATTAAAGAAATAGTCTGGATTAAGGATTCTAGATTAGGGATTTAGGATTAAGGATTGTAGATTAGGGAAACTGTGTGCATTAAAGATTTTAGATTAAGGATTTAAGATTAAGGAAATAGTCTGGATTAAGGACTTTATATTAAGGAAATAGTCTGGATTAAGGATTCTAGATTAAGGATTGTAGATTAAGGATTGTAGAATAAGGAAATACTCTGGATTAATTATTTTAGATTAATGATTTAGGTTTAAGGAAATAGTCTGGATTAAGGATTTTAGAGTAAGATTTATGATTAAGGAAATACTCTGGATTAAGGTATTAGAATTAAGGAAATAGTCTGGATTAAGGAATTAGAATTAAGGAAATAGTCTGGATTAAGGATTTATAATTAAGGAAATAGTCTGGATTAGGGATCTTAGATTAAGGATTTAGGATTAATGAAATATTCTTGATTAATGTGTTAGGACTAAGGAAATAGTCTGGATTAAGGATTCTAAATTAAGGATTTAGGATTAAGGATTGTAGATTAAGAAAATAGTCTGGATTAAGGATTGTAAATTAAGGAAATAGTCTGGATTAAGAATTCGGGATTAAGTAAATAGTCTGGATTAAGGATTTTAAATTAAAGAAATAGTTTGGATTAAGGATAGTAGATTATGGAAATAGTCTGGATTAAGTATTCTAGATTAAGGATTTAGGATTAAGGACTGTAGATTAAGGAAATAGTCTGGATTAAGGATTATAGACTAAGGAAATAGTCTGGATTAAGGATTTTGGATTCAGGAAATAGTCTTGATTAAGGATTTTAGATTAAGGAAATAGTTTGAATTAAGGATTGTAGATTAAGGAAATAGTCTGGATTAAGGATTCTAGATTAAGGATTTAGGATTAAGGATTGTAGATTAAGGAAACAGTGTGCATTAAAGATTTTAGATTAAGGATTTAAGATTAAGGAAATAGTCTGAATTAAGGACTTTACATTAAGGAAATAGTCTGGATTAAGGATTCTAGATTAAGGATTGTAGATTAAGGAAATAGTCTGGATTAATTATTTTAGATTAATGATTTAGGTTTCAGGAAATAGTCTGGATTAAGGATTTTAGATTAAGATTTAGGATTAAGGAAATGGTCTGGATTAAGGAATTAGAATTAAGGAAATAGTCTGGATTAAGGATTTAGAATTAAGGAAATAGACTGCATTAGGGATCATAGATTAAGGATTTAGGATTAAGGAAATATTCTTGATTAAGGAGTTAGGACTAAGGAAATAGTCTGGATTATGGATTTTAGATTAAGGATTTACGATTAAAGAAATAGTCTTGATTAAGGAGTTAGGACTAAGGAAATAGTCTGGATTAAAGATTTTAGATTAAGGATTTAAGATTAAGGTAATAGTCTAAATTAAGGACTGTACATTAAAAAAAAAAGATTGCATTAAGAAAATTAAAATTAAGGATTGTAGGTTAAGGAAATAGTCTTGATTAAGGATTGTAGATTAAAGAGTACGAATTAAGTAAAATAAAAAAAAAAAAAAAAGTCTACATGAAGGACTGTAAATTAAAGACCTAGCCTGGATTAAGGATTAAAGAACGAATTTGTTTGGATTAAGATTTGTAGATTAAGGAAATAATCTGGATTGTGGATCCATAACAATCCAAAAGGATAGAGGATGGAAAAGAATTTTTAAAAAAATTGAAATTGAGACGTTCATAAAATGAGAGGATATGATTTAGGAAGAAGAAAAACAAGAACAAGAACAATAAAATAGAATAAGAAAGAAATTAAAAGTGAAAAAGGAGGAGGAGGAGAGGGAGGAGGAGGAGGAGGAGAGGCAAGAAGAGAGGGAGGAGGAGGAGGAGGAGTTACATAGCTTTACATAGAAATACAGGCCAAAAAAGATTTTGCGGTCCTCACAAGGTGACCCGTCCTAGTACTACTCACAAGGTGACCCGTCCTAGTACTACTCACAAGGTGACCCGTCCTAGTACTACTAAGATCATAGTATAAAAAAGGACAGCAAAACATAATTGTTCCTCTAATTTTATCTCTTATAATTGTTTCTAACATTTTTGCATACATGTAAAGTTAAGCTAAGTGCTTAGTAACCACACGGTGAGGATTTACAACTTTTTTTTTTTTTTATCGGAGTTGCGTTAGCGAGTTTCCACTCACCAGACTGATGGGATTTATTGGAGGAGGAGGAGGAGGAGGAGGAGGAATATAAATGAATACAAAAGAAAGCCAAATAGCAACAGACCTTTTGGTCCTTGCAAGGCTGTTTGGTAACTACTTCTGACTAGCTACAGGGAAGAGAGACAGGGCAGCGTAGCAGAAGGCTCCTCCCCACCCACCACTACCTCCAGCTTGCGCTGGCCTGGAAACGGCTGGGAAAAGGTACCATGCAGTATGGAAAAACTTACATGGAATTTTCATAGGAAATGATAAAATGAAGTTTTACTATTCACCCTACGGTGAACTCTATACGCCTCTCTGGAAGTTAATATAATCTATAATAAAACTGGTGTCTGCAAAATAAGAATTTATTAGTGAATTTATTAATTATTCGGGCAAGAAGAGAGCTTGTTGGGAATTTCCTTTATAATATTTGTCTATTTTATTTTTGGATGATTCAATAGAATTGCTGTTTATGATTTCTGCAGGAAGTTTATTCCATATATTTACTGTACGATTGAAGAAAAAAATTTTGGCCTCGTGGGATTTAAAACGTTTCGGTATAATCTTGAATCCATTATTTTTTGTTAGGTTAGAATGATCAATAGTAAAATATTTATTTGCATCAATGTTACTATATCCTTTGATAACTCTGAACATTTCAATTAGGTCTCCTCTTATCCTGCGCTTTGTTAAACTAAATAGGTTTAGTTCTTTCAGTCGTTCCTCATAAGGCTTATTACGCAATCTTGGAATCATCTTAGTGACTCTACGCTGTATCTTTTCTAGTTTTCCAATGTCTTTTTTTTTTTTTTGTAATATGGTGACCAGAACTGTACACAGTATTCTAGATGAGGGCGCACCAGTGAGTTATATAAGGCAAGTATAACCTTTTCTGATTTAAATTCAAAGGTTCTTCCAATGAACCCTACTAATTTATTTGCTGTCTTTACTGTTTCTGTGCAGTGTTGACTCGGTTTTAGGTCGTTTGACACAACGACACCAAGATCTTTTTCTTTATCAGCGCTTGACAGTGGCATGTTATTCATTACTTATCTCGCTTGAACATTGTTGCTTCCGATATGTAGAATTTTATACTTTTCAATATTGAATCTCATCTGCCATTTTTCTGCCCAGCTTGTTAATTCATTGAGGTCACACAACAGTTCCTGCCATTGTGATACAGACATTACTCTACTTGTTATTTCGGTGTCGTCTGCAAATTTACTTAATTCATTGAGGAGAAATTAAGGAAATAGACACGTGTCATTGAGAAAGTTAGCAGAAAGACAAAAGGAAGGTGCAATAAATTTGAGAAAATTTTTATGAAATTCAGTTAACCTTACTAACAGCTTTGGAAGGAGGCGAGATATTTATCACAGCGAGCAAAGAGACAGCCGGAAAGACAGAGATGCAATAAACTAAGGAAAAGCTTTAAGAAATTGTTTTATTAACCTTACAAATAAACGCGAAAAGAACTTAGTAAATCTCATAAACGCAGTAAATTATGTATAAGTTTTTAAAAAAAGAAATTTACTGAACCACACAGCGAACTTCGAAAAAAAATGAAATTACAAAGACAGATTGCACTAAATTAAGGAAATGTTTTAAGAAATTTAGTTAACCTTACAAACAAACGCGAAAGGAACTTAGTAAACCTCATAAACATGCAATAAATCAGCTATAACTTTTAACAAGGAAATTTGTTCAACCTCACAACGAATTTCGAAAAGAAATAAAGTTGAAGTTAATCCCACAAACCGAATAACCACATTAGAATCAAAACACACATGATATTTGGTCTTCTACGCTTCTGTGATGCGAGGCGAGAGTCATGGCGGTACAAAGGGCAGGAGACCAGGAGGTGAAGCGTATCACTTCAGCAGGAAGGAAAAGACACAAGCGATAACACCTGCTGCGGGAGGGGATTTGGAGGACTAGCTTCACATATTTACGGCCAATAGGGACGCAGGTGGAAGGGAATGTGTCTGGTAAACGCTGCTCTTTGAAGACTGACGGACAGGTCACGACGAGTGGATAAGTAATGGACACGCAGTTGTTGGTGTTATGAGGGGAATGAGGGCAATGAACGGTGATTTTTGGGATAGACAGATAGTAGTAGGTAGATAGGTGATAGGTAGTTGAAATAATGTTTAATACGTTGAGCTTTGAGAATGACAGATGGGTATTAGTGATAGGTGGATGGGTGATAGGCATTCGAAACACTGTTTTTCTGATGAGCTATGAAGATGATAGATAGATAGTTGTGGTAGATATGTGATGGGTACTTGAAATAATGTTGGTCTGGTGAGCTTTGAAAAAGATAGTAGTAGTAGGTAAGTGATAGACACGTGGTAAGCTTTGAAGAATATAGATATTTAGTAGTGGTAGAGAGGTAACAGGTACTTAAAAAGATGTTGGTGTTGTGGCCTGTGAAAATGAAAGACAGATCGTGGATAAGGAATGAATAGATAATAAACACGTAAAACAGTGTTACTTTTTATTTCTTGAGTTTTGAAGGTGTAATGCAAATGATACAGGGATTTGTAATATTGTTAGTCTTGTGAACTTTGAAGGTGAGAGTAATAAACTGGTAATAGAAACTTGAAATAGTATTGATTTAATGAGTCTTAGAGGTTAATGACAAGTTAAATCCAGGTAATAGACAGATATTAAACGCTTTTAAGTACTATTAATCATGAATTTTGAATGTAAAAGGTAATAGACTAAAGATATTGTTGATGTGGTAAGCTTTAAAGTAGATATTGTTGATGTGGTAAGCTTTAAAGAAGAGAGGCAGTTGATGCACCTATAACAGGAAATCTGAAACTCTCTTAATCTGGAATACTTTGAATATGAAAGGCAAGTTATAGGCAGATCACTTGAAACACTGTTGTTCTTGTTAGATTGGTAGGAGAGACAGTGCTAGAATAACAGTAGATACTTTGAAATGCATCCATTGAAAAGGCCGTGAATTGCCTGTAGGATTAACTCGCCACCTTTCAGTAAGATAATAGGACTCGTTTAGCTAGAATTTTCAGTTTTAATTGACTCAAAACCTTATATTGTTTTTTTTTTTTTTTTTAATATTTGAGCCGTATTAAATGCTCGATCTGTTTCCAAGAAGTTAAGTGCGCCGTTTCGTTTCCGAGTGATTTTGCACTTTTTTCTTCATATATATATATATATATATATATATATATATATATATATATATATATATATATATATATATATATATATATATATATATATATATATATATATATATATATATATACACACACATACAAGTACCTCGTTAGATTTAGTACTTGTAATCTTAACGGCTTGGTAGTAAAGTTATTAGACGGTCAAGTATACGACTCGGATCCTGCTCTGATTTTAATTATCTTTTCTAAGAAATGGCTGGTATTTCGTACGTCTCCTATCCAAATCCACTCTCAACGAAAATGTTTAGTGTTTTTTTTTTTTCTGTCTTTTAAGTCTTTGGATTTACACTTGCTGTTTACCCTGGTCTTATTTTTCCTATCTTTGTCTTGCCTTCATTTGTGTTGAGAAAAATACAACACATACAACATTGACAAGTCTTTCGTTCCAGTGGAATAACGTTTGGTGCTTTTGTTTTATTTTCTTTAGGATGTCTTCAATCGTGCAGGTTTGTGAAAGATCAAACCACAACAACAACTCTTTCAGTCTCCTTGGAATGACTCTCGCTCTTCTGTTTTTTTGTGATGTTTCTTTTCTCTTTTATCCTTTGGTTTGTCTCAAATTGTGTGCAAAGAAAAGATCAACACAGCAAGGAGTCTTCCTGTCTCTTTGGAAAAAAAAAAAAAATTTTCTTCTCTTCTCTCTTCCATGAACTGTTAAATTGGTCTTGTTTGTTATTCCTTCTAGATTTAGATTTTTGAGGTGTGGCGTAATGGACTGTCTTCCTGTCTAATTTTTAGTACCTTTGACAGGAAAAAAAAAAAAAACATAACAACGACGATTTATCCCTGTTGAATAGCACTTGCCTGTTTCTTTTCACTTTTTCGTTTTGTTTTGTGTTTTTCGTATCCTTGACCTGGCTTCGTTTACGTAACAGGAAAACCCGAAGTCATTGCCATGGGAACCTGTAAGAGAAAATGTTGCCATGTAACTTAGAAACACAGTGAAGCTAATAAGAAGTAATGACATATATGGCCAAATTAGAAGAGCTTATTCAGCAGAGGAAGGATATGATAGTAAGCAAATACCAGTTATAATGCACAGGTCAGTACACACTCATGCCTGCTTATGTCTACCTCGGATGATGCTCACGGAAAAAAACAAAGTGTGAAATACAGGGAGGCTCAAGCAGTGAGTGTGACATATGCTGGACACGTCGTGGTCAGGGTTGCGGAGTGACTGTGTCCTGAAGCTTAAGTGTCGTAATCTTTGCTGGCCATACACTTACATAGACTTAATACTACATAATATTTATTAATGTTTACTGATATTCGGGTTAACTTTATCATTTCATTATAATAGCTTAACTTTGCATACTAAAACTTAAGTAATCCAATACAAGGTACCTCAATGTTTTCTTAACTTCCAGAACTCTTCCCTTTTTTCTGTCACCCCACATTACCCCCGAAAAGTGGTTAGGTTACCACGAGGGGATAATTTAACTCCAGCTTAGGAATCACTGTCTTAGCCTTTGTATGCCTTTGTATGTTAATCACTTAGAATTTAAGTGTAAACTCTAGATGGCTCTCTTAAAATTCAGTCTTGACTGTATTACCTTATTTGCCTTCAGATTAACGCACCAGTATCAAAGGATGCATGTAGAGAACAATAATTATCTTAAAACTTTGTAATATAAGTAAAAAAACAAACAAAACAAAACTGAAGCTAATACTAAAACTACGACCAGTTGTTTACAGTTCAATATCAAAGTCTGAGAGACACTCGTTATTATCTCATTTGACTTTTGAAACCCGCACAAAAGACCGGAATCCTTTGTGAGTCGACTTGTTCTTGGAATTTGCAACCTAAAAGCGATTTTATTGGATCTTCTTGCCCGTGGGAAGAGGAAAAGGGTGGAAGGAGGTGGACAAAACATTCTCCCGCCTGCCCTCTTGTGTCCTCCGACGACCTCTTCCTCCTCCTCCTCCTCCTTCTCCTTCTCTTCCTGGCAGTAAATTCCTGAGTTGTGTAGAGTTATCTCGAGGCGCGGGAAAGTTGCATCCAGACTCAGCTCACAACTTCGTCTTCGTCAAGCGGCCTTCGCAGCACCTTGGCCCGCAGTGAAAAGGTTATCGCCTCATGTCCTCGCATTGACCGTTTCTACATAAGGAACTTTCACATATACTTTCCAGAACATCTCCCACTTTAGATTAGAGATTCGTATTGCTGAACGGAAGAACATAAAGTAAGGGAACCTGGAAGCAGGCGTCTGGCCTGCACGTGACAGTTCCTGTATGAAATGTACCTACCTATTTCCACCTCATTCATATGTATATATATATATATATATATATATATATATATATATATATATATATATATATATATATATATATATATATATATATATATATATATATATATATATATATATATATATATATATATATATATATATATATATATATATATATTTTTTTTTTTATAAACTCCCTTGTGACGTTTCACTGATTTGTCTCGACGATTGTTGATATTCAATATGCTCTAGTTGAGGTTTTTGGGGGCTTTCAAGTGTTGGCATGATTTTAATTATAATCTCATAAAGATTCTATATTATTAATGGTCATAAAAACATTTTTGACAACTCGACCAATAGTCTTTTTATGCAAGGGGGCACTGGCCAACACAAAAAGGCGAACAAAAATAAAAAAAAAGCCCACTAAAGGTAAAAACAATTATAATTATTTTTTTTTATAATTTTTGAGCTAAGGGTGTGCTTGTATTAGGTGCATGTAGCAATGTGTGAAAGAAGAATCGTCTTTAGAAGACAGGCTGTGACTGCCTCCTTCGTGTTGTAAGACGCAAAGGGAGATGTTCAGCTGGGTCACAGGTGGGTGATAGATAGTTTTCACCATCCCCTGGTCCAGTGCTTGAGTCCTCAGTGGGCGTAATTACTCTTTCAGCAGGTGTCTACTGCCTCCTCCTCTCTGAAAGTTATCCTAATGAGAGAACAATGTGTCTGACCATGAATTCAAGCAGTGTAGCGTATCACAAACAAATCCATGAGTTAAAACCTTTACAACTCTCAAAAGGACTGTTTTCAAAGGTTATTGTGATGAATGGTCCGGTTCTCGCGTGTGTTTTTCCCATTAATGATTGAGTTCTCATTAAACCATCACTAGAATCATGAAGACACCAGTAGTAGAAAAATAGTTGAAGTTATCTGAGGCTTTCACAAATATTTTCACATTTCTAATGAGAAGTTATTAACTCTACAACATTAGAAAAAAAAAAAAAACGCTCGTAAAAACACTGCCGTTCATCTCCGTGGCCATCGGAAAACAATCCTGATGGGGGAACAAGGCATTCGAGAATTCCGAACCTTTGTCTCCTCTCTTTCCTTACCTTCCCCTCGCCAGTTTCTCCTATCTTCTCTAACCGTTCCCTCGCCAATTATTCCCTTTGTCAGTCGCCAAATGTAGTCTTATTTATGAAGCCTCCATCCATTCCTTTCACCACTAAGTCTCCGTCCTTTATAGTACGAGGCACCAGTCATGTTTCTTCCTCCAGCACGTCTTATCTTGTCTAAACTTCTTTTAAAGTTCCCTAACGATTCAGTTTCTATACAGGATCGTTGTTTTTTTGCAAGCCACCTCCACTGCTTGCCCTCTTCCGTATCCCGTGTGAGAAAGCGTGATATTTACTTGATAAAGTAAACGTAATAAAGTACGTCATTGTTTTGAAGAAAATGCCAATTGATATCTGTGTTTTTTTCATATGTAGGAGGGGCACTGGCAAATAGTAAAAAAAAAATATTAGAAGAAAAAGGTCCAGTGAAGTGCCAGTCCTTAAGGAGAGGTCAAAAATATCATCCTAAATTGGAGGATAAATGTCTTAAACCCTCCGTCTTGAAAAAGTTGAGGTCACAGGAAGGAAAACAGAGGCAGGCAGTCAGTTCCAGAGTTTGCCTAAAAAATAGATGAATGATTGAGAATACTGGTTAGCTCTTCCATCAGAGAAGTGGACAGTACAGGGGTGAGAGATAGAAGATACTGTAGTGCATCGAGGCCACTGAAAATAGTCCTTGAAAATAACAAGAAGCGTAGAAGAATACCAGTGCCTGTCTTTATGCCTGTCTATCCTTCTTGCCGCCACCTTAAGTCATCCAGGCGATCAGTGACCCAATCATTCATCCCTTTTCGATGAACTCTTGAACTCCTGCCTGCTTCTGTATTTCCTCCTTCCTTTTCAAGAAGCAGGTTTCAAGACACTTATCTTCCAACCAATTTTCGGTGGTCCTTTTTGACCTGCGTTAAGGAACTGGCACTCTAGTTGGCCTTTTTTATTCTAACCTTTTGTTGCTCTTGGCCAGCTGCCCTATTAAAAAAAAAAAAAAACACTAATTGACTAATCATTTATGTTGCCTTATAAAGGCGTCCAAGCAATCAGTGCACCAGACCAACTGATGCATGTCCGCGGTGTTACGTGTGAGCATACTCTGAAACTCTAGGGGATGGACCATGAAGGGGTGTTGCTCACACTAACAATAGAAGGGTTAAAAGAAAAGAGAAAAGGAGACATTTTAACTGCTATTTAATATCTTAAAGTTAACCCTTAAATTAAGTAACAATACAAAAAATTGAAGATTACTTAAGTAAGTAAAAGTAAGTAACAAGGAGTGGCAATCTGAACTGGACTAAATAACTTAAAAGACTGGTTCAGTTAATAACTTAAAAGACTGGTTCAGTTAATATTAAGCCAAGTTAGTAAATGCATATAGATACAAATTACAAAAATAAACACCTTTACATATACATAATAGAAAATAAATATAAATGTGTTTGTGTGTGTGTGTGTGTGGGTGTGTAACACTGGTGTAACTCTTACCACCGCTCTCGAGTGTATACGAGGCTCCCAGCGTATGCCAAGGCGACCTCAGAGCTGTAGCGACCCTTGGAGGAGACTGAAGCTCGATGGAACTCCACCCCTCGTTATCGGCTTGGTAGCCTGCTAGAGGTCACGTATCCAGTATGCCTCAAGCTATACACGTGGCAGCGCCACGAGTTGAGAGGCAGGCACCTGGTTCCGTGGTAGAGTAGTCACGTGTGTGACATTCCCCCTTCTTAGGATGACGCAGAAGGAATGACTCTGCGTCATTAGAGAAGTGAGGTGGTTCCTGTCCCGTGAAGGTTGATTCCACCAGAACGTGTGTAGTCTGGGGCCCGGTAGATGGTTCTTCTGGCAGTGCTCGGCCCTCGGCTGCCTCCATCGACCGGTTCACAAGGCACGACTGCATCCCCGGCAACAGGATCCTAGGGTCCTCAGGGTCGCGACGGGTAGTGATGCGAGGCGTAGTGGGAAGGCGAGACAAAGTGTCAGCAAGGCAGTTGTCCAGTCCCTTAATATGGTGCATTTCAATGTGGTAAGGCTGGAGCTGTAGAGACCATCGTAGCAGACGTTGGTTAGTGAAGCGGTTCCTGTTGAGAAAAGTCAAAGGGTTGTGGTCAGTGTAGATTTGGAGTGGCTGGGTGTTGGACTGAAGATAGTACTCAAACTTCTTGATGGCAGAGATAATGGCTAAAAGTTCTTTCTCGATAGTGCTGTAATTCTTCTGATGGATGTTGAACTTCTCGGAGTGGTAGGCGACTGGGTGAAAGATTCCGTCAGATTCTTGCAGGAGGGCGGCACCCGAAGCGTGATCACTGGCGTCAGTATGTATGATGAAGGGTTTACGGAAGTCGGCCGCACGCAAAACCGGTTCCCGAGCAAGCAAGTTCTTAAGTTGATTGAAGGCATGTTGGCAGGCAGGGGTCCATTCGTACGCCACATTCCCACTAGTTAGTCTAGTAAGTGGCCCAGCTGCGTCTGCGAAGTTTGGACAGAAACGCCGGTAGAACCCCGCCATGCCCAGGAAGCGGCGGAGCTCGCGTCGAGTAGTGGGAGTTGGGTACTTCAGTACTGCGGCGACGTTAGCGGTCTTGGGCCGGACGGTCTGATGTCCTAGGTAGGAGACGGTGGCAGCTCCGAACGTAGACTTCGCCAGCTTCACGGTGAGGTTCGCTTCCTGCAGACGGCTGAGTACATTCTGGATCTGGTACAGGTGGTCATCCCATTCATGTGAAAAAATAAGAATATCATCTAAGTAAACCAGCACTCCTTTTAATCCCTGCATTACCTTGTTCATTGCCCTCTGGAAAGTAGCGGGGCAATTCCTCATGCCAAATGGGGCTACTACATACTGGAAAAGTCCAAAAGGGGTGATGAAGGCAGAGACTATCTGAGCTCTTTCAGTAAGGGCTATTTGATAATACCCTTTTAATAGGTCCAGCTTAGTAACAAATTTGGCTTGACCTACTTCATCTTTCAGGTCGTCTACCCGAGGCAGAGGATAGGCGTCAGGAATGGTGACGGCGTTGACCCGTCGGTAATCCGTGCAGAATCGCAGTTGTCCGTCCTCCTTGGGTACTAGGAGGCAGGGTGATGCCCATGGGGAGCTGCTGGGTATAGCCAAGCCCTGCTCTAATAAGTACTGGACCTCCTTCTGCATCTGTTCTCGTTTCCGGGGGTTGACTCTGTAGGGAGACTGCTTGATAGGGAAGGTTCCTGGAAGCACCTTCACATCATGGCGGAGGACATTACAGATTTTAGGATGGTCACCGAACACGTCATACTGAGAGATCAATCTTGAGATATCCAGTGCTCGAGAGGATGAAAGATGACGGAGCTGACCATCTAAGTGTTGGATAATGTAGGTGTTGTTTTGCGTGTCCTTGGGATGTATGGTGTTTGTGTCAATCTCAGTGGTAATACATTTATCATACATCAATGAACACACAGAGGCAGGTTTTAACTTTGAGTCAGCCTCCTGGGGTTCAATGGTACCACAGGAAGCTATACTCTAGGGGTTGGTTGGGCGCCAGTCACAGGGGTTCTACATTTATACATTTTTAGGAGATTAACGTGTATTAACTGTGTTGCCTTTCGGCGGTCTGGAATGTTTATGATGTAGTTGTTATCTCCTACCTTTTCCACTACCTCATAGGGACGATGATACTTTACTTGTAATGGGTGTTTAGGTGTGGGTATGAATGCAAGGACTTGATCACCTCTATCAAATACTCTAACTCTGGCCTTCTGATCAAAGTGTTTCTTCATGGTGTTTTGAGATTTGTGTAAGTTGTTATCAGCAAAGGTGCGAACTTTAGTGAGTGTGGCTTTAAGGTTGTTCAAGTATTTAGTTACAGAGACAAGTTTGTGGGTAGTGGAATCTAACAATTTGTCTTTAATAATCCTTATGGTCCCCGCACTTTCCTACCGAACAGGAGCTCGAATGGGGAAACTCCTGTACTCTCGTTAGGTGCTTCCCTGATGGCAAAAAGCATGTAGGGGAGTGCGTCATCCCATTCGCTCTCCTGCTCGTGACAGAATTTGCGTAGAAGTCCTTTCAGTGTCTGATGAAATCTTTCTAGAGCGCCCTGTGATTGCGGGTGATAGGCAGAAGACAAGGTTTGTGCGATACCAAGCCCTTTTAACACCTCTGTGAAGAGAACGCTAGTGAAATTAGTTCCTCGGTCACTCTGAATGGTTTGAGGAATCCCGAAGGTAGTAAAGAAGTGGTTTAGCTTGGACACAATAGTGTTGGTGTTGATTTTACGTATCGGAAAGGCTTCGGGATACCTAGTTGTTGGGTCAAGAATTGTTAGGATATATTCATTAACTTTCTTGGTTTTTGGAAGAGGCCCCACAATGTCAATTATTATTTTATGAAATGGTTCTGAGGGAACAGCAATAGGTTGGAGAGGGTAGGGTGGGATAGTTACGTTAGGTTTACCCGCTATCTGGCAGAGATGACAAGTACTGGCGTAATTCTTCACATCCTCCCTTAATCCTGGCCAGTAAAAGTCAGCGAGGATCTTCTCACATGTCTTCTTGATGCCCAAGTGACCAGCAAAACTTTCATGAGCGATCTCTAGTATGGAATGTCTGAGTATGGTAGGCACAACCACCTGGTGGGCTTCTGCCCAAGCAGCATCATCTGGGACCTTAGAGGGCCGGAACACTCTCATGAGAACTCCATACTGTTTGTAAAAGGCAGGGTAATGAGTAATTTGATCTGGAGGGATAACCTTGTCATGAAATTGAGTCAAAGTAGTGTCTTCCTGTTGAGCCTCAGTGAGAAGTTTTTCAGAAAATATTTGATTGAGTTCAAGTGGGGATGGGCTCTTCTTTGGAAGTGAGAAAGACTGATCAGATTTCCTTGCTTGTGCACGAGTAGTGACACAAACAGGGAATAAGCCTGGTTGTTGCTCTTCTAACTGTACAGTGGGGTTATCCATCAGCATTGTGTCACTAATTACCAAAGGGGGAGTCACCTTACTGCCAGCTAGGTCATTAGCGAGGAGTAGTTGAGCATTAGGGATGGGTAAGGCTGGTTCTTCACTAACTCCTATTATCACTTCACCTCTTACTAGTGGGCTATCAAGATGTACCTTAGCTAATGCAATGGGGAAGGGGCCATGGAAGTCTTTTAAATATACCTTTTCACCTGTGTAACACTGTTCAATACCAGGGACTGCTGACTTCAGCACTAGGGACTGAGCTGAACAGGTGTCTCTCACAATCTTAACTGGGTGATCCTTGTTATCAATGCTGATGGTGCCTACAGACCTGAAAGGCTCAAATAAGTCTTTAGGTACAGGGAAGGAGGGAAGAGCTTGTATGGAAGCAACTGGCTTGGCAGGATATGTTTGAGCTACCTTGCACATGGGATTAGGACAGTTCTTTATGAGGTGCCCCGGCTGTTTACAAAAAGCACAAAATAGAGGTGGTCGAGTACTACTGCCGGTCATTTTACCAACCCCTGAGTTACCCGAGTTTATCTTACCACTAGGAGTCTCGGTCAGCTTGTCTGAGGTTGCCTTGCGATTCACCAGGGAGAAAAGGTCCGCTAACTGAGCGGCTTTGAGAAGATCTGTTTCTTTTTTGTTGGTGATGTGTAACATTACTGAGTAAGGGAGCTTACGCATGAACTCTTCTAAGGCTAAGAGATTTACTAATTCGTCGTACGTGGTTATCGCGGCTGACTTAAGCCAACGCTTGAGAGCCCTCAGTTTCTCTGAGGCAAACTCTAGATAGGTTTGTTGCGGAGTTTTGAACATTTTTCGAAAAGACTGACGGTATCCTTCTGTGGTAATGGAGTACGCCGCTAGGATGTCCTGTTTGACACAGTCGTAATCCGTGTTGTTTTCGAGGCCGTTCAAAATAGTTAAAGCCTTTTGGCTGAGTTTGGGTTTAAGAAGCCAAGGCCAGTCTTCTCGGGGCAGTTCAAAATGTACTGCTGTGTCCTCGAACTGTCCAAAGAAAGTTTCGGGGTCTTTGTCAGAGAACTGAGGGACTAGTGAGAGATATTTAGTTAACTTTTGTTTGAGGTCAGCTGTGGTGGTTGATCGAGATTTTAATTGTGCGAGTTGGGTCTCGTGGATTCTTTCTTTTTCTCTCTCCTCTCTTTCTTTTTCTCTCTCCTCTCTTTCTTTTTCCTCCTTTTCTTTTACATATGCCAGATCTCTTTCCGCTTTTTCTTTTTGAAAAGCTAGTTCTTCTCGCCTTAGTTCTCTCTCTTCTCTCTCTCTTTCTCTTGCTGCCTCTAGTTTCAGCTTTTCGAGTTCGAGCATTAAACTGGCGTCGTGCTGTGAAGCAGCACTAGTGGCTTCACCTCCAAGGTGAACTAGGATTTGAGTTCGGAGTTCTTTCTTCCGAATGTCAGACAGATATGAGAGATCAAACTGTCGGGCTATGTACTTTAAATCATTCTTTGTCACTTTGGCAGTTTGTAGCTCCGCCACAGAAGGATTACTGCAAAATGCGTCCAAGTTTAACTCATGCGACATGATTAATGAGCGTGAGGTCAATTGAACCAAATCAAGTGTGTCTGAGCCCTACACTGAAACCTGATCCAAGACCTAGGTTCGCCACCACGAGTCGGAAGGACCCGCGTGAACGACAGGTTCGAAACCACGAGTCGGAGGGAAATGAGTTGACCCGCGTGCATCGACAGAGACTCGTTTTTGAGTCTAGTTGAGTCAAGGTTAGCAACGCCTTAACTGTGCTTCTGAAGAGGCAACGAATCGAAGAAGTGTAGCGATAATCACTGCCCCAAAATGACTACCATAGAACTAACACTTAAGCACTTGTAATGGCTTGCCGTATTCGCTGCTTTAAGCAAAGAGTGGAACGCAAGTTCCCAAGTTTTAAGGAGTCTCGGAGTTCGGGGTGAAGGTCACTACTAGGGGGAATCGAACCGACACTAAAGCAACACTGAGGAAATCAATTGTTAGGTTTTTAACGCTTTTATGACTAGACGCCGGTACTTCGCGTACTTTTAAAGCGGAAAAACGCAAAAATTCACCAACAAAGAAATAAGCACAACTTCATATACACTCGAGAGCAGGAAAGGAACTAGTGTAGTTATATGTATGTGTAAACATGTGTAATATCCCGGACGGGCCCCCAATTGTTACGTGTGAGCATACACTGAACTCTAGGGGATGGACCATGAAGGGGTGTTGCTCACACTAACAATGGAAGGGTTAAAAGAAAAGAGAAAAGGAGACATTTTAACTGCTATTTAATATCTTAAAGTTAACCCTTAAATTAAGTAACAATACAAAATTGAAGATTATTTAAGTAAGTAAAAGTAAGTAACAAGGAGTGGCAATCTGAACTGGACTGAATAACTTAAAAGACTGGTTCAGTTAATAACTTAAGCCAAGTTAGTAAATGCATATAGATACAAATTACAAAAATAAACACCTTTACATATACATAATAGAAAATAAATATAAATGTGTTTGTGTGTGTGTGTGTGTGTTTATGTGTGTGTGTGTGTGGGTGTGTAACACTGGTGTAACTCTTACCACCGCTCTCGAGTGTATACGAGGCTCCCAGCGTATGCCAAGGCGATCTCAGAGCTGTAGCGACCCTTGGAGGAGACTGAAGCTCGATGGAACTCCACCCCTCGTTATCGGCTTGGTAGCCTGCTAGAGGTCACGTATCCAGTATGCCTCAAGCTATACACGTGGCAGCGCCACGAGTTGAGAGGCAGGCACCTGGTTCCGTGGTAGAGTAGTCACGTGTGTGACAGCGGGAAGTCAGAAGCTGAGGATAAGATACGATCGTATGCCCGCAGAGTGAACACAAGTTGCTGGATTCTCTTTGTGTGTGTGTGTCAGGAGTGGAAGAGTAAGGAGGAGAGCATTTGGAGGAGGAGGAGGACGAGGAGTAGAGGGAAGCTGAATAGTGTTTTAGGAAGATGTCAGAACAGGTAAAGGAGAAGAATGTAAATGGTACAGGAAGAGGAGGAAGAGGAAGATGAGAAGTTTCTAGGAAGGTGTCGGGACAGGTAAGGGAAGAGAATGTGAATTGTAAAAGAGAATGAAAAGGAAGGAGGAGAATGTGTGCGGGAAAGGATTATAGAGAAGGAAGAAGAGAAGCAACTCAAAATGGTTCTCTGTTATGCAAAAAGGAGGAAAAGGAGGAAGGAGGGAGTGAGGCTACGAAGTGGAGGCAGTGAATGGGGATAGTAAACAACTGCATTCAAGAAGAGAAGCAGGAAGAGAAAGCTGAGGTTAAGAGACTTTGGAGGAGGAGGAGGAGGAGGAGGAGGAGGAAGAGGTCACTGACTCGGTAAGATTCAGGAGGAAGAGACAACTTGACCGACAGTCGTTTGGGGGCAATGCTGTGGCTTTGAGTGAGGAGCAGGGGCAGGAGGAGGGGGAGGAGGAAGAAGAGTAATGAGATAAGGAGGAGGAAGAAGAGTAAGAGGAGGAGGAGGAGGAGGAGGAGGAATGGAATAAAGACTGAATTGGAGAAGATTGAGGCTTATGAGAGAAGAAACGTAGAAAATGTAAAAAAAAAATATATGTATATATAAAAAAAGAATAATAAGAGAGAAAACACACACACACACACACACACACACACACACACACACACACACACAGAATTGGAGAGATAGAGAAACATGGAGAGAGAGAGAGAGAGAGAGAGAGAGAGAGAGAGAGAGAGAGAGAGAGAGAGAGAGAGAGAGAGAGAGAGAGAGAGAGAGAGAGAGGGGGGGGCGGGGTTGGCGGAGGTTTTTTCACAGTTTTGGCGCCTTACAAAGTGTATGACTGCCTTCACCACCCACACACAGTTCGTCACGCCCTCACCTCCTCGCCCTCGTGCAGGTCACCGCCAACACACAGAGAGATGGATGCATTGTTATTTATAAACACTAAACACTGTACAGTCTTGTAATGTTTATCGTAAGAGAGTAATAAAGATAAGTAAATGCTTTTCTTTGTAATCGTGGTTTTAACGCAATATATAAATTTCTATTAGTGAAACCGGGATATAGATACACACGAAAGAAACTTATTATTGTTAATGTTGTTGTCGTTGTTGTTATTATTATTATTACTATTATTATTATTATTATTATTATTATTATTTTATTGACCACAACAGAATATATAAAAATAAACAGAAAGGTACTTATGAAAAAAAACAAAAAAAAAGCACAACAAATGATGGAAAAGCATGTAATGAAAAGGTGAAAAATCGTCATAGACTTGTGAAATGAATGTAGTACACACACACAATCACTTAAACAAACCAGTTATGCAACAACACAGTGCACTGTATGCATACTGGGAAGACGATAATATGTCAGTAAGCAAACAACCTTTAAAACACACACATGCGCGCGCGCGCGCGCACACACACACACACACACACACACACACACACACACACACACACACACACACACACACACACACACACACACACAGAGAGAGAGAGAGAGAGAGAGAGAGAGAGAGAGAGAGAGAGAGAGAGAGAGAGAGAGAGAGAGAGAGAGAGAGAGAGAGAGAGAGAGAGAGAGAGAGAGAGAGAGAGAGAGAGAGAGATTATACACTGATAGATGCCAGATGGATAAATGGATAGATAGAAAGGATTGTTGTGGTGAGAAAACACCGGATGAAGCAGATCTTTATAAAAACTTCAAACGTTTCCACATTCAGTCTTCCTCCTACCACAATCCAGTCATTTGTCAAACCTATACAGCATGGACAGATAAATAGATAGATAGATAGATAGATAGACAAACAGACAGCTAGATAGATAGATAAATAGACAGCTAGATACACTATTAGTATATCCCCACCCAACACAAACAAACAACCTTACACACCTCATTACATTCCAGCCACTACTACCACCACCACCACCACCACCACACAAGACACGACGAAGCCAAGCAAGGCTTCCGATGCTCAGCTCTTCCTCAGCGATCCTCTCCATCTCCTTGTCTTTGAGCGCTGCGTTGCCTCAAGCCTCTAATCGCGAAGCTCGGCAAACTTCAGCATCCGCCTCGCCAGAATACACCTCCCGCGAGCCGCCCCGCCCTTCTCTCACAGACCAGACACGAGAATGAGGTAAAGAAGCTAAATGCCAAGGAGGATCACTCAATATTTATCCATAAGAGCATCGGGGGTCGTGGTGGGGGACTACATAGATCAGGGATGCTTCTATATTTAGCGATCTATTGATATGGAAGGCTGGAAAGGATCGCAGAGTTTTGAACCCCTATGTCCTTGCTTGTGTGTTGAAGTACATTGCTCTGCATTATTCTTTGGTACTTTGTCTTCTCCTTCCGCCGCTTCTTTTTATATAGAGTGAAGGGTTAGCGCCTTACGTGTCCCCCTTCAGTTGGTTCTTTCCCTTGCATATTCCTCTGTGACTCCCATCCTTTGCAGTTCTGCCGTAATTATGTCCCCCTGTCTCACTCTCTGTCTTCTCCTCGATCTTCCCTTATTTGGTTTTCTCCATCCTCTGTAATGGATTCTTTGTGTTATCCTATTACGTGATCAAATCATCTCTTTTTTTTTTGTGGGGGGATAATTTTATCTCTTCCGTAAAGCATTCTACTCCTGTTCTCCTCACTTCTTCATTTCGTAGATGTTTTTCGACTGATTCGCCCATTATCCACCTCAGCATTCTCATGTCTGGTCTACGTATGGGAAGAATAACCAGTGGCCTCCGTGGTACAGTGGTACAGCGCGCACTTAAGGTTCCATTGGTCCTTGGGCGCACGGGTTCAAATCCTGGTCACGGTCCTAGGTTAGGAAGAGCATCCACTCGAGGTAATGGTTCCCAAATGCGGCAAGCAAGGTCGTTTGTTAGGGGGCGCCGTCCTAGCGCTGATATAAGGGAACCAGACATAAAGACCGATACAGAAGGAAGACTAAACACTAATACACATGACTTTCCTATCCCTATTTATAAACCACACAGTAGGAGGAGGAGGTCAATACTTGGAAGGATCATTGGGATTTACTTCTAACATCCGTAGCGAAGGCCAGATCAGTACTATACTTAGCAATCGGAATTGGAGATTACAAACGGAAAGAAACTGACAGTAGAAGATAAGGTGAATGTCTGTAAGCAAGGATCATTGAAGTTTTACTCCAGAAGTCAGCGTGTTCGTAACAAAAACCAGATCAGTGCTGTATTTACCAATTGATATGAAAGACTGCATAGAATACAAGACAGTACAAGATAAAAGACTGGAAGGTTCCTTGGGCATTTACTCCTAACACTTGCAAGTTCGTAGCAGAGACCAGATTAGTAAGTACTCTTGAATTCAAGACTACAAAGTATAACAAACAGAAACGAATATTTGTCCTTTGTCAGCCTGTTTAATCACACTGCCGCTACACTGACTATTGTTACTATATTAATTGCAAAAGATAAGTAAGGACCGAGGAACACTTCAAGAATGGTCACGCTCAAGTCACGGTCCGCTCAAGATGCAGTCACATATTATTACATGCATTTTAATGGAAGCATTCACGCCTGCTATCACATCACATCTATTTCTAAAGCTGAACTCTTTGCTCAAACCTTTGCTAAAAACTCTACCTTGGACGATTCTGGGCTTGTTCCTCCCTCTCCTCCACCCTCTGACTACTTCATGCCACGTATTAAAATTCTTCGTAATGATGTTTTCCATGCCCTCGCTGGTCTAAACCCTCGGAAGGCTTATGGACCTGATGGGGTCCCTCCTATTGTTCTCCGAAACTGTGCCTCCGTGCTTGCACCTTGCTTAGTCAAACTCTTTCAGTCTGTCAACATCTACCTTTCCTTCTTGCTGGAAGTTTGCCTACATTCAACCTCTTCCTAAAAAGGGTGACCGCTCTAATCCCTCAAACTACCGTCCTATTGCTTTAATTTCCTGCTTATCTAAAGTTTTTGAATCTATCCTCAAGAGGAAGATTCTTAAACATCTATCACTTCACAACCTTCTATCTGATCGCCAGTATGGGTTCCGTCAAGGCCGCCCTACTGGTGATCTTCTGGCTTTCCTTACTGAGTCTTGGTCATCCTCTTTTAGAGACTTTGGTGAAACTTTTGCTGTTGCCTTGGACATATCAAAAGCCTTTGATAGAGTCTGGCACAAAGCTTTGACTTCCAAACTACCCTCCTACGGTTTCTATCTTTCTCTCTGTAACTTCATCTCAAGTTTCCTTTCTGACCGTTCTATTGCTGCTGTGGTAGACGGTCACTGTTCTTCTCCTAAATCTATTAACAGTGGTGTTCCTCAGGGTTCTGTCCTGTCACCCACTCTCTTCTTATTATTCATTAATGATCTTCTAAACCAAACTTCTTGTCCTATCCACTCCTATGCTGATGATACCACCCTGCACTTTTCCACGTCTTTTCATAGACGTCCAACCCTTCAGGAGGTAAACATATCTCGCAGGGAAGCCACAGAACGCCTGACTTCTGATCTTTCTAAAATTTCTGATTGGGGCAGAGCAAACTTGGTATTGTTCAATGCCTCAAAAACTCAATTCCTCCATCTATCAACTTGACACAATCTTCCAGACAACTATCCCCTCTTCTTCAATGACACTCAACTGTCCCCCTCTTCTACACTGAACATCCTCGGTCTGTCCTTTACTTATAATCTGAACTGGAAACTTCACATCTCATCTCTAGCTAAAACAGCTTCTATGAAGTTAGGTGTTCTGAGACGTCTCCGCCAGTTTTTCTCACCCCCCCAGCTGCTAACTCTGTACAAGGGCCTTATCCGTCCATGTATGGAGTATGCTTCACATGTCTGGGGGGGTTCCACTCATACTGCTCTTCAAGACAGGGTGGAATCAAAAGCTTTTCGTCTCATCAACTCCTCTCTTCTAACTGACTGTCTTCAGCCCCTCTCTCACCGCCGCAATGTTGCATATCTAGCTGTCTTCTACCGCTATTTTCATGCCAACTGCTCTTCTGATCTTGCTAACTGCATGCCTCCCCTCCTTCCGCGGCCTCGCTGCACAAGACTTTCTTCTTTCTCTCACCCCTATTCTGTCCACCTCTCTAACGCAAGAGTTAACCAGTATTCTCAATCATTCATCCCTTTCTCTGGTTAACTCTGGAACTCCCTGCCTTCTTCTGTATTTCCACCTTCCTATGACTTGAATTCCTTCAAGAGGGAGGTTTCAAGACACTTATCCACCAATTTTTGACCACTGCTTTGACCCTTTTATGGGACTGGCATTTCAGTGGGCATTTTTTTTTATTAGATTTTTGTTGCCCTTGGCCAGTATCCTTCCTACATAAAAAAAAAAAAAAAAACCGGCCCTCACAGTCCTCACTAAAGTGTATGTAATAAAACGTGACTGGACCGTGACTAGAGCGTGGCCGTCCCTGTAGTGAGTAGTGCTGCGAGAAATCTTTATTCCCTTGCTAGCTTTTTGATTTCACACTATTCAAACTATTGACACTAAAGACTACACAGGATTACAAACAGTAGTAAGTCTCTATTCCAGTGACAGTCTGCCTGATTGCACTGCTGTATTCAAAATATTGGTACTCAAATGACTGGTACTCAAAAGATGACAAACAGTAAGATTTTTATTTAGCCTGTTTCACTACCAGAAGATGAAATGAAAAGAAAATTAAATTGAGGACAAAGTAACATACGTAAAAAAAAAAACCTAACGATGAAATTAAAAAGATGAATACATTGAAATGGAAAGTAAGACATAAAATTGTAAACAAGTATTCATGAAAAATAGAAAAGAAGAAAAGAAAAAACACCTCGTACTGATTGAAATGGAAAAAAAAAGAGAAGATTACTAAAAGGAAATGAAAGAGACACGGGAGGAGGAGGAGGAGGAGGAGGAGGAGGAGGAAACCAAGTAAATGGACAAAGAGAAGATTGGAATGACGGTATAACTGAAAGGAGAAAAAAAGAAAGAACAGACGAAGGAAAAGGAGAAACCAATTATTATACTGCACTGAAAGAGAAAATATGAGGTTAGGAAGGAAAAAAAGACACGTAATTAAAGGAAAAGAGGAGGAGGAGGAGGAGAAAAAGGAGGAGGAGGAGGAGGAGGACGAATACAAAGGAATACAAAGGAATACAAAGGAAAGCCAAACAGCAACAGATCTTTTGGTCCTTGCAAGGCTGTTTGGTAATTACTTCTAACTAGCTACTGGGAAGAGAGACAGGACAGCATAGCAGAAGGCTAGCGTGTGTGGAGTGTTTGGTTTCACAGTCTGGTGTTTTAAGGGAAGGAAATAAAGATGGTGTGTGGAGTGTTTGGTTTCACAGTCTGGTGTTTTAAGGGAAGGAAATAAAGATGGTGTGTGGAGTGTTTGGTTTCACAGTCTGGTGTTTTAAGGGAAGGAAATAAAGATGGTGTGTGGAGTGTTTGGTTTCAGTTTCTGGTGTTTTAGTTTAGAATGTTCATGTTTCCCTCGCCCTCCTTTACTTTTTATTTATTTCTGCCCTTCAGTTATTTTCATTTTTTAATACATTTATTTTTCTTATATCTTGTTTTGATAATTTCCTGAGCGGAAGAGTCAAAGAGGATTTTTTCTCCTAACATTTTCTACCTTTTGTTGACCTCCATCTTATGCAGGAAAGAGAAACGATTTTTTTTTTTTTTTTTTTTACATTTTGAAAAAAATGTCTTAGTTTTTCTCGCCTTCAAAAAAGTTGTTCCTGCCCCCCCCCTAAAAAAAAAAAAAGTAAATACATAAATATTGTGAACTTGGCAATAAGAGATGGTTGGTAAAAAGCAAAGACTTTAGGAAAGGAAAATGAGGTTTTTGCACAATAAGTGAAAAGATAAAAAAATATCAATAACACTCGTGCCAGTTACTTGGGTCGAAGAAATGGTCACTGAAAAGCAAAGACTGTACTGAAGAAAAATGATGTTCCTGCATAACAGAGAACAAATAAACAAGTAATAATGGGACATTGGAAAGCAAGGACTGTAGCAAAGAAAATAATGTTATTACTCAATAAAAAAAGAAAATAAAAATAAAATAAATAAATAAATGGATAGATAGATAACACATGAAACTTGCATCGAAGAGTTGAGCCTTGGAGAGCAAAGACTGATAGAAGTAATATAGAAACACACAGAGAAACACGAAGGGAACAATGACAATTGACATGACAAGAAAAAGGCGAAGCACAAAAAAGAACATCACACAGGAATATATTAAGAGGAGCTCTAAACCCAAACCTTTTAGACACAAAGTGACAATGCTTCATTATGAACAAAAAAAAGTTATTATTCTTTGTAATTTCTCTTTAGTGTGCGTTGAAACTGCAGGATAGATGAGAGAGAGAGAGAGAGAGAGAGAGAGAGAGAGAGAGAGAGAGAGAGAGAGAGAGAGAGAGAGAGAGAGAGAGAGAGGATAAGTAATAGGGACAGGACGAGAATGGACGGGTAAAGGAATTAAACAAAACGAGAGGATGTAACTTAGATATTACACGTGAAGGGGGAATAGTGGAAATATCAGATGAAAAACTTTGGGAGAGGGGAAGCAGACATGGAGAACACCAACCAACGATAAATGAATGAGAAAGAAAGGAAAAGCAGAGTGAAAGGGAAAGGACATCAAAGGCAGACACACACACACATACACACACACACACACACACACACACACACACACAATAAAAATAGTGCATAAATAATGAAAAACTTGTGTAGACGGAGAAAAAAAATTGAATATAAAACAAAGAAGAGATAGGAGAAAAATAAAGAGAAGAAAAAATAATCATTTACTCACACACACACACACACACACACACACACACACACACACACACACACACACACACACACACACACACACACACACACACACACACACACACACACACACACACACACACACACACAGTGACAGACAAAGGCAATTGGGAAAGAAACAGTAATGCAGAGAAAAATAACCCATTATTTGATGAACAAAATGAAGAAACGTAAAAACAGTAATGTGGGAGTAATAGAATAAAGAGACAAACATGACGAAGGAAAGTAAAATTAATGAAGAGAAGAATTAAGGAAAGAGAAGAGACTCACAAAAAGAATGAACGAGAGGAAGGGGCGAAGAGAAAACAATAAGGAGAAATTATGTACGGTGTGCATGTGTGTGTGTGTGTGTGTGTGTGTGTGTGTGTGTGTGTGTGTGTGTGTGTGTGTGTTCAAGTGCATTTAGAGAATACCAAAGATCATGGCAGTAAACAAATACGAGAGATTAATGCACAGTTAAATACGAGAGAGAGAGAGAGAGAGAGAGAGAGAGAGAGAGAGAGAGAGAGAGAGAGAGAGAGAGAGAGGAGAGAGAGAGAGAGAGAGAGAGAGAGAGAGAGAGAGAGAGAGAGAGAGAGAGAGAGAGAGAGAGAGAGAGAGTATTCAAAACAGGCATGTGGAAAAATGAGGAATAAAGCATGGAAAGAAGGACAAAATGATGATATGGAGTGACACTGTAAGGGAGTGAGTGAGGGAAGAGTTTGCACTTCAAGTGTTCTGCTTATGGAAGTCTTGGTGTTAGGTAGTAGTAATAGTATTAGTAATAGTAGTATTAAGCCGGTTATTCTTACCTCTAGTCTTGTCACCGTCGTTGTTCTATTATTACTGCTATTTTTGTCATTTTTATTATTATCATTACTACCAGTTTCATTACCACCACCACAACCACCATCTATCAATCGTCGACACCCACTCCCCTCACACACACACACACACACACACACCTAACCCCTTTCTCCTTCCCTCCCCCCACCCACCCACCCACCCAGCGCCTGCCTTTTCCCCACAGCTCACCCACTACCCCACTTTCCGCTCACGTAGATAGATAGATAGATAGATAGATAGATTTATTGACTACACAATCATATTACAGCAAACAAAACTAAAACAAAAACTAAAATACAAAAAAATATCCACAGCAGTAGTCCATTAATAATTGTAGTCCACAATATTCTAAATCATTAAATAAATATTCTTGCAATGCAGCAAAAGAACTCCCAAAATACAAAATAAAAAAAATTTTTCTCTACCCAAAAATAGACATTACCAGATATCATACAAATTATTCGCATTCATTTAAATTTTCTTATTTATATACTTTAAGTACATCGAAAATTACGTTACACATCTCGCTAGTTGTACATTTTGTAAATACATCTTCCATCGTTTCGTATCTATAGTTATTTCTTAGATGTTGGGTGAGAGTACAGTTCTCCAGTACGTGTCTCTCCGTCTGTATCTCACCACAACTGCACAGCCGCTCCTCCAGCGGTAAGCGGCCCCGTCCTCGCCTATTCCATCGCCCTGTTTCTATAGCTAGAGTGTGGCCAGATAATCGAAACCTTGTAAATTCCAGTCTATGAAACTCATTTAAGATTTGCCTCTTAGTGTAAATCTCGTGTGTGGATAATGTGGGATTTATGTCTTTATACACTATGCATCTTGATGTACCTGAATCTCTGATGCAACACTTCGCTTTCTCCAATAACACAGACATGTCAGGTACTTCCCCTCTTATCATTTCTTTCACGCACTTGCCCATATTCGTGTTCTCGTTTATTACTTTTCTCATTGCAAAAGATAGTGGATCATCATTCATACTGGACCTCTCATCCCACATTTTCTTTAAAAACTTATGTTGTCTATATTTCACAAGGTCAGGAAGCGATGGATAACCCGACTCGACATAACACACCACGTTAGGAGTAGTTTTTCTCACCCCTAACAGTTGTTTCAGTGCCCAGTTATAAAGCTTAACTACAGGTTTAACGTCAGCATCAATCCAGGACTCACAACCATACACTAGTGACGACAGGAGGGCAGCGTCAAACACACGTCGCTTTACTATAAAGGGGATATCATTATTCTTCTTTAAAAACGATATAAACTTTAACACATGACATAATTTGTTCTTTGCATGTACCTTGACGGCAGAAGACACAGAACCGTCACATGTAAATGGTGAACCCAAATACATATAACTATCACAGTGTTCCACTTTCATACTCGTACCACCTACACTAAACGGCTCCTTCTTGTCTCCTAGCCCACCATTGATGACAAAAAATTTCGTCTTTGCACTGTTTATCCTCATACCATACTCTTTACAATATTCCTGTAATATCCTTAGCTTAATGTACATATTCTCCCTACTCGTTGATAATAATACTGTATCATCCATGAACATTAAAATTTTTAACCATTCTATAAATACTTCTGGTCTACACTTTTCTTTAACAGATCTGATTAACATATTGACAAACATTACAAACAAAAAGCAAGAGGTAGGGGATCCTTGTCTGACTCCCTGTGAGGCGCTCAATACTGCGGCACCGATAACACTTTCCGTGGTGCGATACATGGCCACCATAGCGGCCAGCATCACGGCCCCGCACCCCAAACCCTTCATCACAGTAAACAGAGTTTTCCTTGGAACGATGTCATACGCTTTCGAGAAATCTATAAATACCACAAACAACTTAATCTTCTTTAACCTGGCTGTGTTGGTAAGCAGCCTGAGCGTTACTATATGCTCTATACATCCACGCTTCTTCTGCGCCCCTGCTTGTTCCCTGTCTGGTTTGAACCACTGATTCAGGCGTTCACAAAGTACCATCTCATACAGTTTAGCTATAGAGTTAATGACGCTTATTCCACGATAGTTATCAGTGTTAGTCTTGTCACCTTTCTTAAATATTACAAAAACTTTTGCTCTAATCCATGCATAAGGGAACATAGCAGATGAAAAAATACAACTAAATAATGTGGCAATAGTAACAAGCCACTGGGGTGACATAAGTGAAAAAACTCCAGGAGGGATACCATCAGGCCCACATGCCTTGTTAACCTTCATCCTTTTTATTTGATTTTGTACTTCTAGGGGAGAGATGGGTTCGTCAAGCACAGGAATATTAATATCTGTAGACAGATCTGATAAATCATTTTGAGTTTCTCGTGCAGGATTCAGTACTTTCTCAAAATGGTCTCTAAATTCTGCATCACTTGGTAGATTACTATCACTATGCGTAGATGTACTATAGTTACCCTTCCAATCAATTGCCTTCCATACCCTCGCATCATCATCCTCCATCAGCCTCTCCCATCTCCCTAACTCCATTCTACTGACAGGCGACACTTCCTCATTCAGTACAACACTACTCTTGGCATATGTATACAAAGTGTCCGAAAGGTTGTTAACATAAGAATTCACATCATCATCTTGTATACATGGCATTTGTTGTGCTATATGTCTCACAAAATTCTCCTTATCAATCTCACAGAATCTTACAGGTTTTCTTACCAACCTTGATCTTCCTGCCGTTCCTAACAGAGCTGCGTGTCCACCAAGTGTGGACGCCCGTACACTAAGGTTATCTAGGTCTACCCCTGTGACATTCACTGTGGCAGTTATTGGGGCGTGGTCAGATGGAAGGTCGATACGTTGCATCACTGAAAAATCATTAATAGAGTCTAACAACTGTGGTGATACAATACATACATCTAACTCGGAAATCCATACATCACGCTTGCGGTACGTTTTGTCACTCACGAAATTATTCTTACATGTTTTCAGGTTGTTTAACACCAAAAGCTTGTTATTCATACAAATAGAAGACAACACTTCTGCATTGTCATTAGCAACATTGACATCATCATTTATATGTGGGTATGAATATGGGTGACTCTCTTGCTCTTGTACATATGGTAAAATTTCCCTCGCTCTTTTGCCAAATCTTGCGTTCATATCTCCCATCATGATGTAACCATTACACATGTACTTGGCCTTGATTTTTCCTTGAATAGCAGCAAAAGACTCATGACTATAATATTGGGAATCACTTGGTGGTACATAGATGAAACCAAACAAAACACCATACATGTTTCGAAACTGTAACCACACCTGATCATTAACACTGGTATCAACCTCGTAAACAAACGGGGCGATACAGTTTCTCACCAGCACCACTGTGCCTCCCCTGTTACTCGATTGTGTGGCCTTACTTCTAAAGGTTACATAACCGGGGAAATGCATATGCTCATTAGTTTTTACTTCATTTAGACCAATCACATCATAGTTGGCCAGCATTTGTCTAACACTCATTTTCTCCATCTTAGTACGCACACTGTTTATATTCCAAGACATTATCTTTATCTGACTTACTTGCTGTGGATTATCTAAAAAAACAAAGGATTCCAACTATCAATTATCTCACCATCCTTGTACACTTTACGTTCTCTTGGATCAAGGCGGATAACGCACCCAACATTTTCTGGCTTCTCCTTCTCCTCTCTCTCAACGTCTCGCAACCTCTTCCACTCCCTCCTGACGCTACGGTGAACATCCTTCTTAATATAGATGGATTTGACATTATCTCCTGCATTCTTCAGACGATTGCTGTTCTCCAAGACGCGACTCCTTACATCCTTATCCGTCAGGGTCAGCAGTATAGGGCGAGACCTGCGGCTTTCTCCGTTGTTGGCTTCACGTCCCAACCTCCGGTGCGTTCCTCGGACGTCCTCGACACCAATTTTGTTCCATAGAACTTCTAACTTGTCTTCGTCGTTTGTAGCGCCTTCTAGTGACTCATTCTGCTCTGGTACGCCAAGGATGACTATGTTCTCTCTTTCCTTCTTGTCCACAGCTTCCAAAAACTGTTGCTGTGCGGCTATAATTCGTCCTTGCTTCTCAATTCTGGCCTCCATTTCAGTGAGTCTCTCTTGTTCACAACACTGTCAGATGACAGCATAGCTTTCAGCTCATTTATTTCTTGCATTAATGAAGCAAACTGTCCAGTGATGGTATGGAGTTGTTCTTCTTCGTTGTATGACAAAATGCTGTCTATCAAGTCATCCTTATTTATTTGTTTAAGCTGATGTCTTTGTAATTTCCGTAATTCTGCTACATGCCGGGCCATGGTGGCGTTCAGCAGTTCGCCGCGTTTCTATGGCAACGGCGTCCTGACGTCACAACCCTTGTGCGCATGCGCAAAGGGAAGGGATTTGAGGGAGGGTTTTGCCAGGCTGCTTGGATTCTTAACTTATTTTTAGACTAAGTCCCACTACTCCCTCAAAATTCTGCACACCACAACAGGCAGTAGGACTTCACACACTTGCTTTTGTAGTTGCGTGGTCCAAATACTGGCAGAATACTTGAAAACAGCTTGAAAACTCAGGAGCTTGAGCTGCCTTGTTGCTTACAGTACAGGCTGGACAGAAGACTGTCCCACTCACTGTCCCACTCGGCGCCACTTAATGCGCTTAACTTTCACGTAGCGCTGTTTAGCATTGCATTAAATTTTGAAACTCTTCGCCGGCAGGAGGTGGACTTTTGAAATATGCTGGACAAGTATGACAATTATATTCAAATTAACTGACCCGGGAGAAGCAGCTCCTCGTTGAGAAGTACGAAGTGTTTTGTAAAGAGAGATAATTTCAGTCACGTGAATGTTAAATGTGCCTTGCTAATTAATCAATAAACGCACACGCGAAGAATTAAAAGAGGGAACCATAAGTCGGCAGTCTGAACAGAAAGTGAAACGAAGATAAGAAATTAAATGGATACAAAAAGATTGAAAAAAATCCAGAAAAATGAATCCGAGTAAAACACACACACACACACACACACACACACACGAAAAATTAAAAGAGTGAAGTATAAGTCAGGATTTTGAATAGAAAAGTTAAACGAACTTAAGAAGGTAAATGAATAACAAAAAGGTGAGAAAATAAACAAATTGAGTTCATTAAGATTAGAGAAGCTGAGAAGTAAAAATAAAAATAAAAATAAAGATAAAAAAAGTAAGCTGAATAAAAAAAAAAAATAATGAAAAGTAAGAAACAGTGCAAATGTTGAAAGAAAAGAAAAGCGAAATGTAGAGAAAATTTGAAAGCAAGAGATTGAAGGAAATTAATTAAAAAATTATGAACTAAAATAGCTAAAGACAATTAAAGAAATAGTAGCTAAGAAAGAAACCGAGATTAATTAATAAAAAAAGTGAACATGAGAAAATTAAATTGTAAAATAAAATATAAAAAAAGCTTGAAAAAAACGGAGGAAAAATTATTAATGAAAGTTGAATACAAAACAAGAACACCGAGAAGACAATGAGTAGCAAAACAAAACAGAAAAGTGTAAGAAATATTGACAAAAAATAGAAAAAAAAAACAAGTAAAAGTAGGTGCTAGAATTAATCAGGATAGAATAACCAGGGAAGAAATAATACTATGCAATATGAGCAGATAAGGAAACTAAAAGGAAAAACTGACGGACACAAATAAAAGAAAAAAATAGTAAAAGTATTTTAACGAAAAGAGAAACTGAGGCAAAAGATGAGGGAAAAGAAAATATGAATAAAGAAAAGAAGGTATGAACAAAGAAAAGGAAATATAAAAAAAAGAAAACTATGTGAAAAATAACTAATAAAACAATTAAAAGAAAAATATCTTAAAATACTGAACATGAGTGAGCGGGCGAAGAAAAATAGACAACCAGAGCAACAAGAACAAGTAAAAAGAAAATTCAAGAACGAATTTAGAATTTCAAAAGAAGACCACACGAAATAGTAAAAGAATCTAAGAAAATAAAGAAAACAGAAGAAAAAATAGCTAAAAAGTCATTAAAGAGAGAAGCAAGAGAAAAGAGAGGAAAGTTAATGCAAAGACGAATGTAAGTTTTAGAAAAGAAAGAGGAAAACAATACAAAAAACAATTAGAAGCAAAAGAAATAACAAACAACCTGAAAAGAGAAACTATGAAAGCGAGACGGAATAGATAATGCAAAAAACGAATTAAGAATAAAAAAAATAAAAAAAACTGTCCACACGAAATATTAAGAAGGCAAAGAAGAAAACTAAGGAAAAAAAAACAACAACACAAAAGACAGAAAAGGAAATAAAAAAAAAACACTGAAAGGGGAGATAGAGAAAAGAGAAACACGAGTTTAGAAATTGAAAAGCTGATCACAGAAAATACTAATAAGACGAAGAAGAAAACTAATAGAATCGATTACCTATTAGCGAAAAATGTGAACGAAAAAAAAAAATGAAGAAAATAGTATGTGAAAAGAAAATGTAATCATGAATTTAAAATATAAAAAGCTGACCACACGAAATACTGAAAAAAAAAGTCGTACCCAAACACTTAAAAAGGATTCCTCAGCTGTCAGCGAGAGTCCTCGTGGTTCTTGCTTGAGACAGAGAGAGAGAGAGAGAGAGAGAGAGAGAGAGAGAGAGAGAGAGAGAGAGAGAGAGAGAGAGAGAGAGAGAGAATACGTAAGGAAGTAGAGGGAATAGATGTTGAAACTGTAATCGAACGAGGGAGATACTGAATGAAGAACTAGTTAAAAGAAAGGCGACTCTCTCTCTCTCTCTCTCTCTCTCTCTCTCTCTCTCTCTCTCTCTCTCTCTCTCTCTCTCTCTCTCTCTCTCTCAGCGTTCTTTTGCATCAAGTGATATTTGTAGTTTTCTATATTTTTTCATCTTTCTTCTCCTCCTCCTCCTCCTCTTCCTTTAATTTTATTACTTTACAATTCGTCACTTTTTTTTATGTTTGTATGTAAATGAAATTTTTTTTTTATTTGTTTTTTTGTCCACTCAGAAAGTGGAAAGATTCCGTCATGCTTTGCAAAAAAAAAAAAAAAAATATTGTTATTCCAAAATATGTAATACTTGATATTGGTATGGCTTTATTGCTTCCTTGTAGTGACTGGTATGTGTGTGTGTGTGTGTGTGTGTGTGTGTGTGTGTGTGTGTGTGTGTGTGTTTCAATTTTCTTTCTTTGCTCCCATTTCCGCGTTTCTACGGTTTCACTCCTGATGATAATTAGAGTAGAATATATCATCTCGTTTTTTACCCCTTCATGTTAGTGTTTTTATATTTTTTTATTGATCTATTTATTTATTTGTTCGAATGAGTTTGATATACGTATCGTCTCGTGTTTCACTTGTTTTGGTATCTGATACAATCTTCTCATACTTTGCTCTTCTTCCTCTTTTTGCTCTTTGACTCTTATTTTTATTTTTGCCCGATTTCTTTCTTTTTTGTATCTGCTTATATATATATATATATATATATATATATATATATATATATATATATATATATATATATATATATATATATATATATATATATATATATATATATATATATATATATATATATATATTTTTTTTTTCGTTATTCTTTTCATCGTCCTCCTACTGTTCGCTGTCTCCTGTTCGTCTCCTTCATCTTCTCTTCTTCCTCCTCTTCTTTGCCTCTCTTATATTATTATCGTCGTCGTTCTCCTCCTCCTCCTCCTCCTCCTCCTCTGCCTTAGCTGTCTCGTGTCTCTTTATAAAAGATACGACAGAAGACCACAAACAGCCTCTTGGGAACAAACCTTCTCCTCCTCCTCCTCCTCCTCCTCCTCCTCCTCCTCTTCCTCCTCCCTCCTCCTCATTTCCTTTATACGCCGCCACCTTGTCACGTGACCGCCTCATGCAGAAGTCTTGTCTTATTCATGCCTTGGAAATTCTACAAGACGACTGTTTTGAGACGCAGTTTAACACCCACATAGCTGTCATGGGATCTGATGACGTGTTTCTTCGGGAATGGTAGAGTACACACACATATGGTACATGTAGACTCCATTGTATCAGAAATGGTCATGAGCTGCGAGGATGCTTAGGATTCTTGTGTTTCTAAAGGATGGAGGGGTAGTAAAGGGATATGTAATAGTTAAGGTGCTCATTATTTGCTTTATTAGTGAAGGGAAGGGTGTAAGGAGAGATGAGACAGACTCCCTTGTATTAGTAATATGTAACGTATGAGGCGATGCACCTACTTGTCACTCGCAAGGAAGTATGAATTTCTTAAGTGTTTCCTAAGGAGGGAAGAGTAAAAGATGATATAGTTCATCAGAGTCCTTTGCATTAGAAGTGAAGGGATCATAAAAGTAACACATCTGCTTATCACTTCGAGAAGACTGGATTTCTTGGGTGTTATCTTGAGAGAGGGAGAACTAAAGGGAGATAGTTTTTGGGTTCTTTATTATTTCTTAGGTTTCTTAGCGGAGAGAAGATAACAGAGATACGCTACTTGTTTAATTAGGAACTTTAAAAACGATGCATCTGCTTATCACTCACGAGAAAGCTTTTTTTTTTTTTATGTTTCCACAGTAGACGAAAGAGTAGAGATATAATACTTGAGTTCTTTATTGTTCCGTAGAAATATAGACGTGGGCGATAGCACGAGAGATTTCTTAAAGCGAAGCACACCTCTTATTATTTGGAAACTTAATCGACATTAAAGCCTGAACATTTTGACAGCGACGCAAGTTTTTTTTTTTTTTTCATATAGCGACATCTGTAAAGACATCGCGACTACACGTGTTGTTTGCCTTTTTCTAATATGTCAACTGTTTCGAGCCTTCATTGGCAAATGGGAGTACTCTACAGATGCGAAAGTTTCCCAACATTCGCTGTTTTTTTTTTTTTTAACACGACTACTTTGGTGAGAAGTAGTGCAGGCGGTGTGTGCCTGAGGACAGAAGGACGAACATGAGGGAAAATATCACTTGCTACTAAAGGAAATGGAAGAGTCTCAAGCAGTCCAGCTATGTGCTGAGAAAGACGATCATTTCGTTGAAATATACTGGAGGCGGTGTGTGCATGAGAACAGGAGGAGGACGAACATGGGGGGGGGAGGTGATGAAAGACTAATGGAAGTGTAAAGAAGAGACTCTCAAGTCTTCGAAGTAAGTAATGGGAACTATTAAGGGTATTAGGTGGAATAATGATAATGATAAGAAGGATAACGTTGATGGTGATACGTCAAGAAATACTTATCAATAATTTGGGAAAAAAAAAAAAAAACAATGGATTAAGAGAATTTTTGGAGGGATGTGGTAAAGAATTATCTGGTGGTTTCTCATGAAGTTGCAGGGAAATGTTGGATTTGGTGAGATACAGAAGTGGATGAGTTTCAAGAAAATATATTGCATAACTGTGATTCAAATATTTTTTTTTCACTCTAAATGAATACATTTCCAAAAACTAACGTCCAAAAAATCGTGCAGTTTTCTTTAGTATTTGATCACTTTGCTGAACAAGAAAGAACCAAACTAATTGAGAAACATTATAGAACTGCACCCACCCATTCACTCACACTCACTCACTCACTCACTCACTCATCCACCCACCCACCCACCCACCCACCCACCTCACTCATTCACTCACTCACTCACTCACTCACCCACCCACCCACCCACTCACTCACTCACTCACCCACCCACCCATCCACCCACTCACTCACTCACTCACTCACTCACTCACTCACCCACCGATCCACCCACCCACCCATTCACCCACTCACTCACTCACTCACTCACCCACCCACTCACTCACTCACTCACTCACTCACTCACTCACTCACTCACTCACCGACCCACCCACCCACCGACCCTCCCACCCACCCACTCACTCACCCACTCACTCACTCACTCACTCACTCACTCACCGACCCTCCCACCCACCCACTCACTCACCACTCACTCACTCACTCACTCACTCACTCACTCACTCACGTCACTCACTCACTCACCGACCCACCCACCCACTCACTCACCACCCACTCACTCACTCACCACCCACTCACTCACTCACTCCCCTCCAAGCAGGCAGACTTAATCAATAGGACACAATATACTTTTCTCCGAGGATTTAAAATGCATTATAGACGTGTAGGCTAAAAAGCATTGTGGGAATCGGAGACACACAGATACTCCATATTGTGATTCTCCTGGTTGTGACATAAAAAAAGAAAGGAAAAGAATACGTGTCTCTTTAAAGTTTCTTTCCTGGATGAATTCCCTGACAGGCTCTCTTAATTGTATTGCATGTTCAGTTTGCAAGGTTCTATATTTATAACCAGAAAAGATCGTTTTCAATAGAAGTGAATTAAAAGTAAGGTACATGCAAGAAAGGAATGTAGAAGGACGAAAATAATGTCGTTTTCAATTTACGTTTCCATAAAACAAACTAGAGAGTGTTAAGGTATTAACAAAGGGAATAGAAGAAGAAATGAAGGATGGAATAAAATTGATGTCATTCTGAATTCCTGTGTCTGTTGAAGGGAAGAGAAACAAGGAGTGAACGAAGACACGAAGGAAGGGAGTAAGAGAACTTTGTGAATTTATGGAATGAATAATTTAAAGTTACAAAAGAGAAGAAAGGGGAGGAATTAAAAAAGGGAAAAGGAAATTAGATAATGATGTTATTTTTAATTAG
>NC_087195.1:10830985-10833485 GCF_035594125.1 Scylla paramamosain
GGGGCAGAGGAAAGAAGGGTACGAAACGAGAGGCAAAGACGGAAAAAAAGGAGAGACGAAGGAAATAAGTAAAAGAAATAGCAAAATGGTTTATTTCATATCCACTTCAGCAAGAAATCCGAGAGAAGGTGAAGGATTGACAGTATTGGTTTAGTGAGGGTTAGTGGTGGTGGTGGTGGTGGTGGAGGTTATGGAGATTTTTTTTTTTTTTTATTATGTAGGAGGGACATAGGCCAAGGGCAACAAAAAAAAATAAATAAAATAAATAAAAAAAAAAAGGCCCCCTGAGATGCCGGTACCCGAATAGGTTCCAAAGCGTTAGTAAAAAATTGAAGGATAAGTGTCTTGAAACTTCCCTCTTCAAGGATTTCAAGTCATAGGAAAGTGGAAATACTGAAGTAGGCAGGGAATTCCATAGTTTTACCAGAGAAAGGGATGAATGATTGAGAATACTGGTTAACACTTGCATAAAAGACGTGGACAGCATAGTGGTGAGAGAAAGAGGAGGCCGCGGGAGGAGGGGATGCATGCAGTTAGCAAAATCAGAAGAGCAGTTAGCATGAAAATAGCGGTAGAAGATAGCAAGAGATGCAGCGTTGCGGCGATGAGAAAAGAAGTTGAAGTGTCAGTTAAAGGAGAGGAGTTGATGAGACGAAAAGGTTTTGATTCCATCCTGTCTAGAAGAGCGATATGAGTGGAACCCCCCGAGACATGGGAAGCATACTCCATACATGGACGGATAAGGCCCCTTGTACAGAGTTAACAACTGGAAGAGTGAGATAAATTGGCGGAGACGTCTCAGAACGCCTAACTTCATAAAAACCATTTTAGTTAGAGATGAGATGTGAAGTTTCCAGTTTAGATTACAAGTAAAGGACAGACCGAGGATGTTCAGTGTAGAAGAGGGGGACAGGTGAGTGTCATTGAAGAAGAGGGGATAGTTGTCTGGAAGGTTGTGTCGAGTTGATAGAGGGAAGAATTGAATATTCGAGGCATTGAACAATACCAAGTTTGCTCTGCTCCAGTCAGAAATTTTAGAGAGATCAGAAGTCAGGCGTTCTGTGGCTCCCCTGCGTGAACTGTTTACTTCTGAAGACAGGGTGTGTGTGGTGTTGGTGGTTGTGGTGATGGTGATGCTGCTGGTGATGATGAGGGTGCGTGTCGTGTTGATGATAGTGGTAGTGGAAGTGGTAGTAGTGACAGAAGTAGTAGTAGTAGTTAGGAAATAAAACGAAGACAAAGGTCATTATTATTATCATTATTATTATTATTATTATTATCATTATTATTATTATTATTATTATTATTATTATTATTATTATTATTATTACTATTATTATTATTTTTGTTGTTGTATTTGAACTACCAGTACCAGTAATAGTAGTAGTAGTAGTATTTATTGTTGTTGAATCTTATCTCTTCTCTACGCTTCATGTTCACTGTAATATTATCTCATTGTATGCTGTTGTTCATTTCATTCTCCCCCCCAACACTGAAACACTAGTGACATCAAGTGAAGGCAAAGCTGACACGTGTCACTCTGCAGTGCAAAGGTCCACATTTCCCGTGGCTGAGTTTTGCTTTCATTTGTGTTTGAGCATTATTCTCTCTCTCTCTCTCTCTCTCTCTCTCTCTCTCTCTCTCTCTCTCTTCTCCTCTCTCTCTCTCTCTCTCTCTCTCTCCTCTCTCTCTCTCTCTTCTCTCTCTCTCTCTCACCTCTTCCTTCCCTTTTTATTTTGGCTGACAGTATGATAACACCATCCATTAAGCTCGATTTGCTCTCTGTAACAAGTGGTTTACCGTTATACAAGTGGTTTTCCGTTATAGCGAAGTTGCATACGTAACCTCATTTCATTTAAGTATGTAGTGTAGTGTTTCTATTATGAGAGAGAGAGAGAGAGAGAGAGAGAGAGAGAGAGAGAGAGAGAGAGAGAGAGAGAGAGAGAGAGAGAGAGAGAGAGAGAGAGAGAGAGAGAGAGAGAGAGAGAGAGAGAGAGCGTAAAAAATGAAAGATTGAAAACAAACGAAAATAAATAAAGAAAGAAGGAATTAAAGAATGAATGAATGAAAGAAACAATTAATAAATAAATGAAAGAGCGAAAAAAAAGAAAAGTGATCCAGTGAAAAAAACGAATAAACAAGGAAAAGAGAAACAAACATATAAACAAAAGCAAATAAAAAGTAAAAAGAAAAAACACACACCCCAAGAGAGAGAGAGAGAGAGAGAGAGAGAGGAGAGAGAGAGAGAGAGAGAGAGAGAGAGAGTAGTGACCAGGTGATAAGACGTACATGGTAAGATTGGACTACCGAGAAATAGCAAGATCACGAAAGAGGAGGACGAAAGATAAATAAAAAGACGAGCATCGGAATACGTAATAAAAAAAAGTGTGAAGAAAAAGAAGAAAAGAACATAAACAAGAATTGATGATGGCCCTAATAATAGCATTACCAATAACTATATTATTGAAAGAAAAAGAACAGCAGGAGGGAGGGAAAGACG
>NC_087195.1:10843485-10888485 GCF_035594125.1 Scylla paramamosain
GGAATGTCACCGTCCTCTCACACTCTGACACCAAGTACCTCACAACAACACCTGCAATACTACGCCTCTGAGCCCCCCCGGAGGTAAAACGTGATTTTTGAGTTGTATTGTGTTTGCTAAAGTGTTTGCTTCAAAAGAAATGGTTACTTATTTATTTATTTTTTTTGTGGATGTGTGTTATTTACTTGTGTGTGTGTGTGTGTGTGTGTGTGTGTGTGTGTGTGTTGCCCTATATATAGAACACATTTTTGAGGTAGAACAGTTTACGTGATAACAACCACCGCCATCACCGCCACACATGGAAACACTTGCCCGGCTCATTACGAGAAGTTACAGTAATTTCTTCCCCGCGTCCCGAGTCTTGTGATCTTTTGAGCCAAACTTACCCCGCAGCTTACGAGTACTTAACACGAAGCGAGTTTGTGTAATTATTTATGTTTGTCTGAGTGGAGCCAATTTGAGCGTGTGGCCCTGAGTGAGGCGCCACACCTGCCTGGCTGCCCTCTTCTAGTCCACGTCCTCTTCCTTTTCCTCTTCGTCTTCGTCTTTTCCTTTATCTTCCTCTTCTTTTTTTCTTCCTTTTCCTCTTCCTCTTTTCCTCCTCCTCCTCCTCCTCCTCCTCCTCCTCCTCCTCCTTTCAGAAATTTTCAATCAATCAGTGCTCCTCCTCCCAGCACCCTATCACCTGAGTTCTCCCTCTTCGTTTTCCATCACAAAATTAAGCATGGTTCCAGCACAACGTAATCCTGGATAGAAAAAAAAGCTATGGGTGTTTAGATATTGGTCCTGAACTGCTGGTGCAATAATATAATGTCAGTGCAGGCCATAAAATAAATTGGCTTTTCTTTTCCTCCTTTTTTTTTGTGTGTGTGGAAATGACATTTTGAGCGGACTTTTTTGTTATTCATTTATTCTATTTCCTATCTTACTTTTTTTTTATTTATTTACTTACTTATTTTTTTGTCTTTGATCGGTCTTCCTGATACGTAAAATCCTTATAAGGCATGAGATACAGACTTCATGATCTTGGAACACAATATTATTTGTTGCTTTACTAACCGACTACATTATTCTGCAATATTCATGGAAGTTGGAAGAAACAAATGTGCAGCAACATAATACATACAAATTACTGGAAATCCTTCGACAAGCCCGCTGCATGAATACTTTTAGATAAGCACGTCGCATCAGCCTTTCAACTGACGTAAATCACTCCGGCATAATTTTAATTTCTTTTAAATAACATTAAAGTAACAGACAGCTTCGTTAGCCACAGTAGGGCTGTTGCTGGCTGTTCTTTCCTTTGCATTTCTTTGTTCCTCCTCCTCCTCCTCCTCCTCTTCCTGTATTTCTGAGGCACCAAATGAGAATAGCTAAATATGCATTTTACGCTAACACTAATTAAACTAAGCATGAGCTCTGGTTTTTGCCCTGTTGTTAGACATGGTGGGACGTCACCGCGTCAGCGTGTTTTCGTGAGCGTGATGAGCCTCATACAGCAGCGGTGAAGAGCGAGGCACGTTCCGGGGAGCTCGTAAGTTCCATGTGAATCATGAACTGTACTCTGCTTCACCAAGTCTGTCTTTGCAATTTTGCCACCTGAGGGCACGCCATCATGGCAAGTCTGCCACTGACTGATGCTCTTCCTCGGTGACTGGTTTGCATATTCTCGTCTTGTTTTAAAAAGTGCGGCAAATTTATTTTGTTTCTACCAAATTCATTGCTTAAATACACGATACCAGATTTTTTTTTTCTACTTGGACAATTAGGTGCCATAATAATAGGTAAGAATTTTAGTAGAAATTCAGTATTCTTCTTCAGACAAACGTGAATTGTTCTGCACGAGAAAAATGTAGCAACGGTGCTCCTCAGTACACAACTTGGTGATCCTCGTACAGCGAATGGTGTCTGATGTGAGGGTTGCTGCGAATGCTCAGTGGCAGACGGCAGAGAAATGGCAAACTTGTTCTCGTATCGGCCAAGAACACTGTGATTATCCAGGCTGTGATTACTGCGACCATTGCTGCTTTGACGTGGTGTCTGAGGCGCTGCAAGGACGTAAGGCTCCCGGTGGACTGTGTGTGGTGGCAGAGCTGTCTTGATATTCCTATCTTGAAATAATTCCAGTCGTTGTAAATGGAAAAGAAAAAAACGAGTTTTGGGATTTACAAGTGAAAGGGATGAAAACTAACTACTGACAAACACAACAACAACAACACGCCCTCTCAACCTCTCCACCACCCACCAACCACTAGCCACCAACCAGAACATCTCCACTCCATCAACCACCACCACCACCACCACCACCACCACCACCCCAAACTCCCCAAGCCGCACCCTCTCTACTCACACACACACACATACACACGCACTCTCTCTCTCTCTCTCTCTCTCTCTCTCTCTCTCTCTCTCTCTCTCTCTCTCTCTCTCTCTCTCTCTCAAATCTTGCTCTATGACAGAGGAATTATGAAACACTCAATTGTTTCTCCTTCCCTTCACCAAATATACTTCAAAAATTAAGCGTCAGTACCTCAGCTGATGGTACTTTGGTGAGCTTCACGTGTCATCACCTGTTTGCATTACGTTTTTCCCCCATTATATATCCTTCTTAATCTCAATCTTCATTTCTTCACCTTCCTTGCACTAACAGTCTTCAGAGATCAAGCGTCAGTACTTCAGTTGATGCTACTTTGGTGCGCTTCACGTGTCGTCACCTGTTTGCATTACTTTTCCCTATTTCATCTCCCCAATCTCAGTCCGCGCGTGTCCATTATAAAGAAATGGGGGGGAAAAAGTATTCTCTCGTGCCAACAGTGTACCGTGTGGTGGAGGGGGAGGCGTAGACATTAATTAGGGAGCAATGACCCTCTCCCCCAGTAGCCCTGACTCAACAGGTAGTCCTTAGTAAGTGATTAATTACCGTTTGCTACGTATTTACATAACGTTTGTTGCTTACCGCCGCGACACAAGTGGTCCTCATGTTAAGAAATGCTTGCTTTTTAATTTTCTTGTTGCTTATCCTTCACGCGCTGTATTGAACTGAACTGAAAGGGGAAACAAGAAGTGATGTGCAGTCTTTCCATTTCGGCGGAATGAAACCTTACTCAAGTTGCTTTTTAATTTAATATTTCGGATAATTATGAAATAACACTTGTTTTCACTTGAAGATTAGATTATTTTAGGTTAGGCTCACTGTTTTCATTGCTGATCCATGCATTATGTAGATCACGAAAAAAGGGGGATGTCTTGCCGAGAAATAAGTAGTGTCTGGAAATTAGTTAGCGAAGGTTATTTCCCTTAAAACGCAATATCTCTCAAAAGCCTAAATGTTTACCGGTGTGCCGCACCTATCTCTCTCCGCTGTGGTGAACTGAAAGGTAACAGCGTTCACCTTTCCGCTACGTGACCACTGAGCATTAGCACAATCAGGTAAGAGTAATGGCGTGGTGCTGTGAGCCGAACACTCTGGCGGCGATCAGTCCGGCGCCGTACAAAGTGTTTTTTTCTATATATATTGTACTGTGCTCAACTTGTATTGATTTCTATACTGTGATATGGAGTGTGCTGTATTCTGAGTCCACAAATCATTAATGCTTGCAAATTTGAGCATTTGATACCTGTCGAGATCAATCCCCCCCAAGCACACACACACACACACACACACACGCATTACTACACGGGTCGCTTACTCGCCCCGGGTCTCGTACAATACAGAGGATTCTCTCCCGTAAAGTTGTACCATGAGAACCTTTGCCATCGCCGCGACACACAGCACGTCCCTCCTTCCCCGCCTCGGACCCGCTGGCTTGGCGCTCCTCTTGTCCCGGTGAGCACTGAACATTACACCGTGCCGTGGCTCATGTCTTGGCTCACACTCAAACTCAACCGGTCGTCAGGTGTTGCCTCACTTAACGTGCTGCACGATTATCATCCGCTGAAATGCTTGCCGTGACTAACAGGCGGAAAAACTCTGTACCACAGCAAAGTGAGGATAGGATCTGTTTTTGGTGAGAAAAAGCATCATTTGTTTACGATATTCGATATATGAATCTGTGTTGTACTTTTAAAAATTGTGTTGTAAGATTATTAATTTCTATTGTTTGAACCTGATTCATTAGGAGAGCTGATGTTGTTCTAGGCCCGCATTAGGTTTTTGTTAGACTACGTGAGTCACGTAAAATAAATTAGATGAATTATATTTTTAATCGAATTCAAGTCTGCCGTGCATTATTTTACCAGTTTTGTGTCGTGGCTTCTGTAACAAACTGTAACAAACACTGCAGGGGATATTATATTGGGAGGAGGCAGTAGACACCTGCCGAAACGATAATTACTCCCAGTGAGGTCTAAAGCACTGTTCAGGGGGTGCTGTGAACTTATCATTAAACCCAGCTGTGACCTCACTGAACGTTTCCCTTTGTGTCTCACAAGACAAGGGGGCAGTCACAGCCTGCCCTCTAAAGACAACTCTCTTCCTCCACACAAAACTACAAGCACCTAATAACACACACACCCTTCACTCAAAAAATTTTAAGTCATCATGGCGACTCCTACACCAGCCTCGGAGTCCCCATCTGGGAAGGGGACCATAAATGTCGCCAGGTCGGACTGCCTTTCTGTCGACGACCCTAAGTGTCTTGACACCCCTCCTCAACTTTTTCTTCATTAACTTCTGCAACATTCGCGGTCTAAGATCTAATTTTCAATCTGTAGAACACCACCTCTCCTCTTCTAAACCTCATCTTCTTTTCCTCACTGAAACTCAGGTGTCTGAGGCAACTGACAGTAGCCCCTTTTCTGTTCCCTCCTACTTTCTCTATCCTCATTTTCGATCCAAAGCTGGATGCTGCGTTTATGTGCGCAATGACTTAACCTGCTCTCGTGCCTACGCTCTTGAATCTTCCGAGTTTTCCACCATCTGGCTACGACTACAGAGTCACTGTCAAACTAAATTTATCTGTGCTGTATACCTCTCACCTAACTCCTCTGATTATAAGAAATTCTTTGACTACTTAACTTCCAAAGTGGAGCACATTCTGATCCTCTTCCCTTTTGCAGAGATCTCCATTCTTGGAGACTTCAATGTTCACCACCAGCTTTGGCTTTCCTCTCCCTTCACTGACCATCCTGGTGAACTAGCCTACAACTTTGCTATCCTCCATGACCTAGAGCAATTGGTGCAACACCTTACTCGTATTCCTGACCGTCTTGGAGATACGCCTAACATTCTTGACCTTTTCCTAACCTCTAATCCTTCTGCTTATGCTGTCACCCTTTCTTCTCCGTTGGGCTCCTCCGATCACAATCTCATATCTTTATCTTGTCCTATCACTCCAATCCCTCCTCAGGATCCCCCTAAGCGAAGGTGCCTCAGGCGTTTTGCCTCTGCTAGTTGGGGGGACCTGAGGAGGTATTTTGCTGATTTTCCTTGGAATGACTACTGCTTCCGTGTCAGAGACCCGTCTTTGTGTGCTGAGCGTATAACAGAGGTAATAGTGTCTGGCATGGAGGCGTACATTCCTCACTCTTTTTCTCGTCCTAAACCTTCTAAACCTTGGTTTAACACAGCTTGTTCTCGTGCTATACATGATAGAGAGGTGGCCCACAAAAGGTACTTAAGCCTTCCATCACCAGAATCTCATTCACTTTATATTTCTGCCCGGAACCATGCCAAGTCTGTTCTCCAGCTAGCTAAAAACTCCTTCATTAACAGAAAATGTCAAAACCTTTCAAGATCTAACTCCCCTCATGATTTCTGGCATCTAGCCATAAATATCTCCAATAACTTTGCTTCTTCTTCTTTCCCTCCTCTATTTCAACCAGATGGCACCACTGCTATCACATCTATTTCTAAAGCTGAACTCTTTGCTCATACCTTTGCTAAAAACTCTACCTTGGACGATTCTGGGCGTGTTCCTCCCTCTCCTCCACCCTCTGACTACTTCATGCCACCTATTAAAATTCTTCGCAATGATGTTTCCTATGCCCTCGCTGACCTAAACCCTCGGAAGGCTTATGGACCTGATGGGGTCCCTCCTATTGTTCTCCGAAACTGTGCCTCCGTGCTTGCACCTTGCCTAGTCAAACTCTTTCAGCTCTGTCTGTCAACATCTACCTTTCCTTCTTGCTGGAAGTTTGCCTACATTCAACCTGTTCCTAAAAAGGGTGACCGTTCTAATCCCTCAAACTACCGTCCTATTGCTTTAATTTCCTGCCTATCTAAAGTTTTTTAATCTATCCTCAACAGGAAGATTCATAAACATCTATCACTTCACAACCTTCTATCTGATTGCCAGTATGGGTTCTGTCAAGGCCGCTCTACTGGTGATCTTCTGGCTTTCCTTACTGAGTCTTGGTCATCCTCTTTTAGAGATTTTGGTGAAACTTTTGCTGTTGCCTTGGACATATCAAAAGCTTTTGATAGAGTCTGGCACAAAGCTTTGATTTCCAAACTACCCTCCTACGGTTTCTATCCTTCTCTCTGTAACTTCATCTCAAGTTTCCTTTCTGACCGTTCTATTGCTGCTGTGGTAGACGGTCACTGTTCTTCTCCTAAATCTATTAACAGTGGTGTTCCTCAGGATTCTGTCCTGTCACCCACTCTCTTCTTATTATTCATTAATGATCTTCTAAACCAAACTTCTTGTCCTATCCACTCCTACGCTGATGATACCACCCTGCACTTTTCCACGTCTTTTCATAGACGTCCAACCCTTCATGAGGTAAACATATCACGCAAGGAAGCCACAGAACGCCTGACTTCTGATCTTTTTAAAATTTCTGATTGGGGCAGAGCAAACTTGGTATTGTTCAATGCCTCAAAAACTCAATTCCTCCATCTATCAACTCGACGCAACCTTCCAGACAACTATCCCCTCTTCTTCAATGACACTCAACTGTCCCCCTCTTCTACACTGAACATCCTCGGTCTGCCCTTTACTTATAATCTGAACTGGAAACTTCACATCTCATCTCTAGCTAAAACAGCTTCTATGAAGTTAGGTGTTCTGAGACGTCTCCGCCAGTTTTTCTCACCCCCCCAGCTGCTAACTCTGTACAAGGGCCTTATCCGTCCATGTATGGAGTATGCTTCACATGTCTGGGGGGGGGTTCCACTCATACTGCTCTTCTAGACAGGGTGGAATCAAAAGCTTTTCGTCTCATCAACTCCTCTCCTCTAACTGACTGTCTTCAGCCTCTCTCTCACCGCCGCAATGTTGCATATCTAGCTATCTTCTACCGCTATTTTCATGCTAACTGCTCTTCTGATCTTGCTAACTGCATGCCTCCCCTCCTTCCGCGGCCTCGCTGCACAAGACTTTCTTCTTTCTCTCATCCCTATTCTGTCCACCTCTCTAACGCAAGAGTTAACCAGTATTCTCAATCATTCATCCCTTTCTCTGGTAAACTCTGGAACTCCCTGCCTGCTTCTGTATTTCCACCTTCCTATGACTTCAATTCCTTCAAGAGGGAGGTTTCAAGACACTTATCCATCAATTTTTGACCACTGCTTTGACCTTTTTATGGGACTGGCATTTCAGTGGGCATTTTTTTTATTAGATTTTTGTTGCCCTACATAAAAAAAAAATAAAATAAAATATTGTATGTCTTCACTAATTCACCTCTTTCATTGTTGCTTCCTTCCTCCTGCAGTAGACGGCTCCTTCCTTCCTTCCTTCCTTCCTTCCTTCCCTCTTGTGGCTCAAACTTTTCCGTCCCTCCTTCTCGCGTCCATCGGTTTTCCAGGGGAATGTCGACTCAGATATTCATGTATAAATTTCTTGGTGTAAAATATCCCCTGATAAGTGTTCGTTCTCATTCCACGGAAACTCATTCTTGCATAATCTCTCCCGCACCTTCCCGCTGAATGTAAAAATGGACCATCCCTGCCTTCCCTCCGACACCTTCACCTCCTGCTGTGCACTCCAATACGGTCCTTATTCTTGTTCATTTCGTCTACCAACCACTTTTTTCTCCATCACACTTTCACGTCCAGCAGTGTACTCCAACAGATTCCTTATTCCAATTTAATTCGTGTTCCAATTTCTATAAACGCACCACCAGATAAGCTTCCTTACTCTAGTTCAGTTAGTCTACCAAACCCCTCGTTTTCTGTGATGCAGCACCAGACATACGCTTACTAGTAGCACGTGCACCTCCCAGCAAGACACCAGCTGCAGGTTCCTTACTTTATATCAGTTTGTCTACTAAGTTTCTCTTTCTCTATGAGGCAGCATCATATACAAGTTTCCTACACCTGCGCCGTCCACGAGCCTGTTCCTTTATGCTTTTCTTTCTCTTCCTCTCTTGATAATTTGGCGTAATGTCAACGGCCGCCCTGAGCCTCCCTCTTAGCGCGTGATCTGTTACTCTTTCTTAATTTCTTGCTGTGGTTCCTCTTGCTGCTTCTTTCTCTCAGCAATTTCTCCTAGGGTTCCTGTAGCAGATGTAATATCAAGGCACCCCCCCTTAACTTCCCTCTTTGCCCGTGATCTACGTACAATTTTTACAGAATTAGCAGAGTGTGTGGAATCAGGTCTCAAATTGTGGTCCCAGTTCATCAGTTTGTTAGAGTCATTCCCGAAAACAATGTAGCACGACCTATGAAACTCGTAGTAGTAGTAGTAGTAGTAGTAGTAGTACAGGTGACAGGTGTTGCTACTGAGTAATTATATGGCCCAGGATTTGCAGAATGTTTACTGCTGGTGACTGTATACCTCCTTATGTCCCCTCTCCTTCCCTCTCCCTCCACTCTCCTTTCCCCTACTCCTTCCTGCCCTCCTTTCTCATGCTTCCTATGTTATTTATTAATTTATTAATTTTCTATCACGCTAATCTTCCCTGTTCTATTCCTTGCCCTTTCTTTTCTCTCTCCCTCGTCATCGCAGCATTTGTATGTAAGTAAGACTTTATTTTGTGACATCATGATATTGCTGAAATCACCACCATCACTACTGACATCAGTATCATTAACATCATCATCACCATCATCATCGTTATCATCATTATCATGATGATAACGATGATGAAAATGATGTTTACCTCCTGAAGGGTTGGACGTCTATGAAAAGACGTGGAAAAGTGCAGGGTGGTATCATCAGCATAGGAGTGGATAGGACAAGAAGTTTGGTTTAGAAGATCATTAATGAATAATAAGAAGAGAGTGGGTGACAGGACAGAATCCTGAGGAACACCACTGTTAATAGATTTAGGAGAAGAACAGTGACCGTCTACCACAGCAGCAATAGAACGGTCAGAAAGGAAACTTGAGATGAAGTTACAGAGAGAAGGATAGAAACCGTAGGAGGGTAGTTTGGAAATCAAAGCTTTGTGCCAGACTCTATCAAAAGCTTTTCATATGCTTTCCTAGATTTTAATTACCTCTAGTTCCCCACTAACAAAATTGATTATTCTCTGAAGCAGGAGATAAGTGAGCCACTGAGAAAAGTGAGATTCGACAACAAGAGGGCTGACTTTAGACAGACCGACCCTTCTTATCGCTGCCACATCATCAACATGGGAGTATCTCGTATACCTGTCCATAAGTGAGGTGCTACTACTATTACTATTACTACTACTACTACTAATAATAATGATAATAATAATAATAATAATAATAATAATAATAATAATAATAATAATAATAATAATAATAATATTTTTTATACTGATGTTGCTGCTGCTGCTGCTGCTGCTGCTGCTGCTGCTGCTGCTGCTGCTACTGCTGCTGCTACTACTACCACTACTACTACCACTACCATTATTACAACTACTGCTGCTCCTCCTGCTGCTGCTGCTGCTGGTGCCGCTGCTGCTGTTTTTTTTTTTTTTATGCAAGAGGAGCACTGGCCCTGGGCAACAAAAAGAACGAAAAAAATAACCCACCGAGATGCCAATCCGTAAGGAAAAATAAAAAAAATAAGATTATCCAAAATTGGAGGGCGAGTGCCTTGAAACCTCCCTCTTCAAAGAGTTCAAGTCATAGGAAGGAGGAAACGCAGAAGCAAACAGGAAATTTCAGAGTTTATCTGTAAAAAGGATGCATGGATGAGAACACAGGTTAACTCTTGCATTAGGGAGGATAGAAGAAGGACAAAGAAGTATTACTTCCTCCGCAGAGTGCTGGGCACCAACACACAAGCTTTCTTCATAACTCTCCTGTAACATTTATTCATCTGCTTGTTTTAGCTATTTATTTATTTATTTATTTGTTCTCTCCGTGGAAGAACACACCGCGCCCTCCTCACTGACGAGTGAGGGGCGGCACGACCACACCGCAGAGCAGTGACACGCGCAAACACACACACACACACACACACACACACACACACACACACACACACACACACACACACATCTTATCATTTGTTTGAAATATAAATATCTCTACTTAGATATGTATCAGAGAGAGAGAGAGAGAGAGAGAGAGAGAGAGAGAGAGAGAGAGAGAGAGAGAGAGAGAGAGAGAGGAGAGAAGGGGTGAATAATAATAATAATAATAATAATAATAATAATAATAATAATAATAATAATAATAATAATAAATTGTTTATTGCATGAAACATGATTATTCATTTGATCATACACAAGTACAAGTAAAATAAGAAAGCAAATGTAGCTACATCATCAGCTTAGCGTAAGGCCATAAATGCTAAAATGATGAGATAAAATCTACGAGAAATACTATAAAATATTATAAAATTATACCTAAGATAAAGCTAAACTAAGATAAGACTAGAAACAAAATTAAAATATTGGAGAAATCTAGCTAGATAGTGTAAAAAATAAATACATGTGGAGACCTAATTCAACACATTTAACAGTAGATTTCTAAGACTAGATTTGAAACTGTGTAGGCTTCCGGAGGCGGTAATATAGCGAGGGAGCTCATTCCATAACTTGGGCCCACACACCGTAGTGGCCCTGGCACCAGTGTCTGTTTTAGTTCTTTTTATATACAGGTTATTTCCTTGTCTTGTTGTGGTGGTTATATTATCTCTGACTGTGGGAAGGTTCAGGTACCAGTCTGGGTATAGTCCATTCATTGATTTATACACTGTAGTACACTTCTCTAAATAATATTTGTCTTTCACAGTCAGCCACTCTAGTTCTTTTATGATAGGAATCACGTGGTCATATTTTCTTGCACCTCCAGTTACAACTTTAGCAGCAAAGTTATGTAGTTTTTGTACAGTATGAATGAGAGTTTTGTTGGTAGAACCCCAGATACAAATACAATAATTAATGAGGCTAAGCACTAAAGACTGTACAATAACTTTACGAGTGGGTTTGTCAAAGTTCTCACTAACTTATAAACATTAATGTTCCCATTATTTTAGTATTTAATTCTGCAATGTGCACATCAAATAACATGTATTTGTCAAAATAGACACCCAAATTTTTTACATGCGTAGTCGGGTATATATGTACTCCATTACAATTTATAGAAATGTCAGGGGGAACATGGGCTAACAGTTGCCTATTTCCAATGAAAATGCATTGCGTTTTTTTTGTTATTTAATAATAGACCATTTGTTAGGAAATAAAGTTCTATATTTTGCAATGCATTTTCAGTGTTGGAGATGAGCTCATCAAAATTTTCGACAGTATCAGCTTCGAGGAATTGGGTGTCATCCGCGTATTGTATCAAAGATGTCTCGACTTTCTCATTAAGATCATTGACGTATATAGAAATTAAAATTGGGCCGAGAATTGAGCCTTGTGGAACCCCGTAACGTACGTTTTCTTTCTTAGATATTGTATTATTTAAGCGAACGGATTGTGATCTATCTTGAATATAATTTACAAACCAAAAATTGTCAATATTAAGCTTAGTGCACTTATTTAATAAATTAACGTGGCTGATACTGTCAAAGGCTTTTGATAGGTCACATAAAGTCAATACAGAGATTTTCTTTGAGTCCATATTATCATAAATTTTATCTGTAACGACAGTAAGAGCAGTTTCTGTAGACAGTCTAGGACGGAACCCGTGCTGCGTATTAGACAAGAGTTTATTAGTTTCCAAATAATGCGAGAGCTGGCTAGCAACTACTTTTACAAGAATTTTAGAAAGAATGGGTAAAAGAGAAATAGGTCTGTAATTATTAAAATCATTAGTATCACCACTTTTAAAGAGTGGAACTACCACACCATGTTTCCAAGTAGTAGGAAAGATACCTGTGACAATGAAAGTGTTAACAATGCAAGTTAGATAGAATGCTATAACAGACAATGAGTCTTTTACGAAAGTTAAAGGAATACTATCAGAGCCTATTGAGCTTGTGTCTTTAAGTCCCTTTATATTAAGAATTATAATGTCAGTGTCAACAGGTTATATTCAAACAAGGTAAAGTCAAGTGTATTTCGTCTGGAGTGTACAGAAAGTGTTTCAGCAGCGGTGTTCAGTGTTCACTATGGCCACGTGCGTCAGTAGTAAGCAGGAATTGCAAATATATAATTCCACCACCCGCCATGATGTTGCTGGGAGGGGCGGGGCGCCTTTCCCACGCCCGCCAACACCCGCCCCGCTGCCAATCAGTCCCTGTGCTTTGTCTTTCGCAGCCGTTGGCTGCTCCGCACCCCAGTCAGGGAGGAGCCTCGGCCAGGCTGGCCTATCACGTGGCGGCGGGCTTCCCTGCTCACGCTGTCAGCCAATGGAGAAGCGAAGAGAGGCAGCTGGAGGAGGAAGAGGAGGAGGAATACCTTTCCAGCATGATCTGTTTGTAAGGTGTGACTTGAGTAAGCGTGTGTATCATGCAGGCTAGGCTCCCTGTGTTTGCCAGGCGAGGTAAAGTACGAGTATTTAGCAAAGGTGAGAGAAGGAAAGAAGAAAGAGGGAGAAGGGAAGGGGGGAAAAAGGAAGTGGCTGTGTTGAACGGCGACTCCTGTTGCTGCTGCTGCCGCTGCTAGTACTACTCGTGTTGCAAAGTTTAAAATAAAAACTATCACTGAGAATCCAGAAATACAAGCGTGTGGCCAGTACAACAGTTATCCGTGTGTGTGTGTGTGTGTGTGTGTGTGTGTTTCCTGAGCTGTGCGTTTAGATCACTTGATCTGTGACAGAAAAAAAAAAAAAATTTGCTATCCCGGCGGGAAGCACTCAGTGATTATAAATTACGATGTTCATAAACTCAAATTATCTTGGTGTTATCAAATTATCAAATTTTCTCGGTCAGTGAAAAGTAAGGTGTATTCTATTACTACTTTTTCTTGGAGGTGTATTAAAGAAAAATAGATAAGTAAAAACAACGGGAAATTATCTCTGCCGTTAAACGTTTGTTGGTGAGGGACATAAATACACACTTTGCTGATAATGTGCTGCGTGCATAGTAAAGGCGTGGGCAGTGTGTGCTATCCGGCCACTTCTAGTCTCTGTGGTGGAGCGCCTGTGTAGCTTTAAGGGAGATATATTTTTTAGTTGCGGGTGTGCGGCCACTGGGCAGGAAAGATGGTGTTGCTTTGTTGATGTGATGCGATGTGAGACGGGTCATTGGCTTTACTGGACGTGCCGGGAATGCCCTTGTAATTGTTATGTACGAGTAACTTTTGGTATGTGTGTGTGTGTGTGTGTGTGTGTGTGTAACGACAAGCAAACAAGGCAAGCATAGATCATTTTTATATAAACCAATTTGGAATATGCATCCGTAATTATCTTAGGAAACTGCTTCTGTTGCTGCTGAGCCAAAAATATTGAAAAGATTAGACAGACTGATTCATTGATTAATTTATGGGGATGACAGGCAGAAATGCGTAGATTTAATACAGGAACAGCCGCGTGTAGGCCTGATGGCTTCTTGCATGAGCCTCGAAAATGCTCCTAACCTGCTACCTACTGCCTTGAATATGTTTACCATGATGTATAAGCTTAATTCACTACACCTGGACCAGAGAGAGGTTATCATGCGCATTGCATCGAGTGTTTGTGATGATCAGCAAACATGTGTTGTGTTGAACTCACCCGGCGACCGATTATAAAATGTATTATGTCTGGAACTAGTGATGTGAATAAGTCCCCTAATTTCTCTCTCTCTCTCTCTCTCTCTCTCTCTCTCTCTCTCTCTCTCTCTCTCTCTCTCTCTCTCTCCTCTCTCTCTCTCTCTCTCTCTCTCTCTCTCTCTCTCTCGTCTCTCTCTCTCTCTCTCTCTCTCTCTCTCTCTCTCCTCTTGTAGCCGCCGTATATGTACACCTTACACGACGGCTAGAGATACGCACATACGTACATTGTAATGTGACATTTTATGTTTTATTTGTTAGCGTTATATTATTTGTAGCACTTGGTTGTTATACATGAGCAGTGTATGGCGCGCCTACGCGCCGGCACAACAGAGTGAGAGGGGAGTGTAGGGCCGAGGGGACGCGTTGAACTTGCCCTCTCAACTATTTCTCTCGCTGAATGGTCGGTTGTTGTGACGTGAGTGTTGATAACATACCCACAGCATAATGAACATCATAGGCTGTAGGGGCCCACCAGCGTCTCCAAAGCCACCTCACGACAGTCACGCCTATACGTCAGACGTGTCTCGGGAGGCGCGGAGAGTTAATCCCAGTAAATCCCCGACCTAAATCAGTAAATCCCCGATCCTGGTAAATCCCCAAGTGGAATCCCTTGCATACAACCAAGAGGACGCCTGTTCCCCGCACTGTGTATGTATTCATCATAGTATTAGATAACAGATACTTATGTACCATGAGGATTTAATGATGCGTGTCAACATAATGTAACTACTTATAGTAATTAGATACGTAATTGTGAGGATTTAATGATGTATGTTAATATAAGTACACTTAACGTAACATAATGACGTACATCAGATCACACAGACGAGAGGGCGACTTGCTGGTGGTGTTCATCTGTAGAACCGACCTAACCCACTACAATGTAGGTAACTCTGTATTGACTCACATATGTTAGGGAATTGACGAAGTGAAGTGTCATGACATTAATGTACTGCAATACTTGTTTTATCTACTGATATACTTTTTTGTGTTTTTATCCGTATTAGTGATAATATGTTAATTCACAGGTTTGACCGCTTCTGAATACAAAGAGCGCGTACTGCACAGCTCGTTTCAGTCACCTCCAGTACAATACATTAATGAGCGTCGTACGGCGCTTACACCTCTTAGGTCCAATCATTTGACTGGAATCATAATTTTGTTAACATTTTTCTACTAAGTCGTTTTCTCTCTCTCTCTCTCTCTCTCTCTCTCTCTCTCTCTCTCTCTCTCTCTCTCTCTCTCTCTCTCTCTCTCTCTCTCTCTCTCTCTCTCTCTCTCTCTCTCAGGTCCAATCATGTGACTGGAATCATAATTTGGTAACCCTTTCCTACTAATTCGTTCCCCCCTCACCTCTCACTCTCCTCTTCTCTTCTCTTTCCTCAAGTTTTATTTCCTAAATTGCCTGTCCACCTTCCTCACGTCCTCCTCACTCTTCCCTCACACTGCCATCTCTCCCCTCCTCCTCCTCCTCCTCCTCCTTCTCTCTTTTTTTTCACTCTCCCTCTCTCCTCTCCTCTCTTTCCTAGACTTCTCCCATTCACCTTTCGGGAACTGGTGTCGTTCACATTTCTTCAGTCCCCTCGTTGCCTTTATGGAGTGCTTTAAGTCCTGCTTGGTTCAGCGGCGTGCTGGTTTCTCCTCCTCCTCCTCCTCCTCCTCTCTCCTTTAAGCGGCGCTGCTCGCTGATCAAGCAACGCCTGTGAAAGCAGCGGACGCGCAGAAACAGAGAAAGCACACACACAAAATAAGTGTTTTCTTTTTACTCTAAACACTTCTTTTACAAGAATGCATCTCCTCATACGCAAAATGTTCGTTCTTGTACACAATTGTCTTTCCTTGTACAAAAATGTACTGTTATTCACAAATTTACTTTATACACTATTTTTTTTTTTCCACAGAATTTAATTTCCTTACTCAAAATGCAACTTTCCATTGGCGGAATACATTTTTTCTTATAAAATATGTCCTTTAAAGAAAATACATATTTACAGGAAATTCAGTTTTTACTGTATGAAATCACTTTTTTACCACAAAAATTATGTATTTTCAATACAAGATCCACATTTTTTCCTTCACATCATGTAGTGTTCTCTTTTTTATTTATTTATTTATTTATTTTTTACGAGATATACATTTTCTTCCCCATACAATATTTTGGGCAAAATGTGCCTTATTTTAACAAGATACATCTTTTTTTTTTTTTTTATACAACATTTTTAAACATGTACTTTTTTTAAGCGTGATACCCCTTTTTCTTTCACATAATATAATATTCCTACACAAAACATACCTTTGTACACACACACACACACAAACACAACCAAAAAAAAATAAAATACAAAAAAAAGAAAAGAAATTTGCACAAATTTTACGTTTTTTTTTTTTTTTTTTTCTTTTCTGTCCCTTAACTTGCAAATCAGTGGATCCCGGGCACCTTGCTGCTTCCTGAGTTGTATGGGTCACGCAGCTCTCACGCGAGCTCTGCCTCGCCCTGCCCCGCCAGACGGCCAACACTCGCTGCCACATTTTTTATAGTCACGTTCTTAGTATGACTTCTGATTGCGGGTCCGCTCACTTGCGCTGTGTCTGCCGCGTCCCTTGTGAGGGAAAGAAACCTAAATGAGAGAGAGAGAGAGAGAGAGAGAGAGAGAGAGAGAGAGAGAGAGAGAGAGAGAGAGAGAGAGAGGGAGACGGCGTTGAAAAAAAAAAGTTGAAAAAGTAAAGAAAGAGAAACTACCCTCGCCGTCCGTTTCCTGAAAGTTGAATGCGATGTAATGTAGAAACCAAATTAGAGTAAGACCAAATTGCATATTGGAATCGAGCAAAACATTTTCACTGCTGCAGAGAAATACCAGGACCATCGTAACTGAAATACCGCCTTGCAGTATAAAAGGAAAACTCACTCTGGATTCCCTGAAGGTAAGGGCGGCGCGGTCCCTGGAGAAAGGGTGTGTCGGGGCGGAGCAGGAGGAGGAGAGGGCGAGGGAACAGCGGAGCAAGGGAGCCAAGGAGATGCAGGATTAAGCGGGGACAGGAGTCGAAATGAGGGAGTTTTTGAACAGAGAGAAAGAAGAAAGATATTGGAGACTGAGGGAGACGGTGAAGGGGATGAATTATTACCTAACTGATTGATTGATTTAGACACAGCAGTGAGGTCACATGGTGCTGCACTGGGTGGGAAGCTGTGACTGGCGAGGGAGAGTCACTGATCAGATACAGAGAATAGAATATAGATATGTAGGACAACATGCACATCCACGCATGCTCCTGCACTACAAATAAGAGAGTGAAAAGAACTGCAGACCGACAGAAAGACATAGGTAGAAAACAGTAACACGGACTATATATATATATATATATATATATATATATATATATATATATATATATATATATATATATATAGAGAGAGAGAGAGAGAGAGAGAGAGAGAGAGAGAGATATATATATATATATATATATATATATATATATATATATATATATATATATATATATATATATATATATATATATATATAGAGAGAGAGAGAGAGAGAGAGAGAGAGAGAGAGAGAGAGAGAGAGAGAGAGAGAGAGAGAGAGAGAGAGAGAGAGAGAGAGAGAGAGAGAGAGAGAGAGAGAGAGAGAGAGAGAGAGAGAGTCTCCAAAAGTTATCCAGGCGTTTCTTGAATATATTCAGTGTCTCAGCTTCAACGAGGCTTGAACGGATTTTCATGAAGCGTCGTTGAAGGTGAGACAGTGGGTACATTCAAGAAACGTCTGGATAAATTTTGGAAGCATATGGAATTCAAATACATTCCGGCCACACCACCACCAACAACCAACATACAGTCTACCATTTTAGAGTGCAGCAAAGACTAGCCTATGAAATGTAGCTAAGTGTATCATAATGTGAGTGGACTGCCCAGACCTGAGTACAGAGGTGCTCAGGTCGGAAAAGGTTGAAAAATTCTGCCTCTCGCCACCACACTTACTAGCTTAACCCTTACACAACTTTACCAACCCTAACCATTCACGTAATTACCACTAGGTATTTTTCTTCACACCTTCCATCATCCCCTCAATCCGCCTGCTTTTGCATTTTTTTTTTATTTTGTTCTTTATTCCTCCCACGGAACTTAGTGTTCGGAAAAAGCGAATTAGAAAGAAAGAAAACAGTGGCATTCTTTCCTACACTATGATCAGGGATTTTCTGCACCTTATCTGGGGTTTTAGGAGGGTAACAGAGGCCTTTGATTCCCCTGCGTTCCTCGTTAAAAGCATCGTTGTGAGGCTGCACCCGAGGATGTGTAAGAGCTGAGCGCCGCGGAATGGGATCGATCGAAGGAAGGACCAAGGAGGGCGAGGACCAGAGATGGGGACACAACGGAGCACAAAGAAATAACGAATAGTGGCTTACTTTTTTTTTTGTAGAAGAATAGTTTGTGTGTGTGTGTGTGTGTGTGTGTGTGTGTGTGTGTGAGAGAGAGAGAGAGAGAGAGAGAGAGAGAGAGAGAGAGAGAGAGAGAGAGAGAGAGAGAGAGAGAGAGAGAGAGAGAGGAAATTTAAGAAAGGGAATGAACTAGAAGCCGTCAGCAAGGAATATACACATAAAAGTAGACAAGTAAAGAAAATAAAATTACGGAGCCGCAAAAAGAGGAAGGAAAGAGAGGAAGGAAGAAAATGGAGTGCGGCGAGGCGGAAATGAGAAACACACAGACAGGTAGAAAGGCGCGCCCGTGCACACACACACACACACACACACAGTCAAGTTCACCATAATGAGGCCGCCAAGGTGTTGGAGTGTTACATTGTGTAGTGTTACAGGAAAGAAAAGAAAAATTAAGATGGTGTGGATGAGAGAAGCAAGAAGAAAACAAGAGCCAGAGAAGACTTAGACAAAAGGAGGATACTTTAAAGTCCTGGTGTAAACAAATGTCGAAATTTATGAGAAGAAGACAAAGAAGATTGAGGCGGTGAGTGAAACAAGCAAGAAGGAAACGAGAAGCAAGGAAGTTTTAAACACAAGAAAAATACTGTCAAATTCTGGAGTAAGCATAGATGGAAATTGAGTGATTGTGACTTTGTGAGTGAGAGAAGTAAGAAGAAAGCGAGAAGCGGAGAAATATGTTGGACCAAAAAAAAAAAAAAAAACATTCTGTCTAGTCTTGGAGTAAGTGAGAGTAGAACCTAAGAGACTGTGGGTGAGAGAAGCGAGTAGGAAACTGGAAGGAGGAAAGTTTTAGACAAAAGGATGACACTTTCAAGTCCTAGATCATGTGAGTACAAGTGAAAAAATTGTGACTTAGAGAAAAATAATGAGGGAAGGGGAGAGAAAAGTCACCGGACCAAAACAAAATCTTGTTAAGTTTTTTTTTTTTTTTAAGAAAGAGCGATAAATTAATGGACATCTCTCCTTCCCCGGTGTTTTTGTGCCCCAGTCCGGCTCCTTTCACGTATAATACTAAAAATAACAATGCTAAAATAGAGTAAAATACATTTAGAACATAATTAGCAAGGACATTTTATTAATTCACCTTTATTTTTTTCATTTATCATTCATTTATTTATTTTATTTATATCTACTTTCAAATGCTTGTGTAGCTGAAAACACCCTATCGGTCGAAGACATCTTGTGCGTGCCTCCCTTCACGTTGTATTCCTTTGTTCTTCAGCAGAGAATACGAGCAGCTACGTGACACAAACCGCGGAGTTGTGGTCTTGTAACCCGGCAGCAACGCTAAGATGCCCCGAGACAGAGTGCCGTAGTACAATAAGCATCCCTGTGTCTGGAACGCCTTTGGCCGGATTAGTGTGGATGAGAGTGTGTGCTATGTATGGCCTGACGCCCCCGACTACTGGGAATATGACATGGATGACAAGCAAAATTTTTAGAGACAGTAGTCAGGATACGATAAGAAGGTTAAAAAAGTATTTGATGGAGGTTTTAAAGTGGTATAAAGGATATGACAAAGTGACTAAGAGATGATCTTACACACAAAACATCATGGAAAATCATGTGGTGCTTATAACAGCGGTGCCTTTACCTGCTCCACCTTTCCACCCCTGGGTCTTGAAATTTAACGTTGTATTTTTGGATTTTTCCTCGCGGGTTTTCATGGCACACTGTTGCGGCGGGCGGGACTTACTTTCATTAGCACGCGAGCCTCGAGGTGGCCGCCGTGTATTTCATGGCCTGATACTCCCTCGCAGCGTCCCTTCATAACTGTCCCATTTGTTTGTCATCTATCGCCAGGCAACGAGGAAAGTTTTTTTTTTTTATGTTCTTCCTCTAACATTTTTTTTTAATACATAATATATACACATACTAGTACACGCAATCTTTCTTTGTCTGTCTGTTTCTGTGTTTCTCTCTCTCTCTCTCTCTCTCTCTCTCTCTCTCTCTCTCTCTCTCTCTCTCTCTCTCTACTGCCTATATCCTAATAAACCGATTATTATTATTATTGTTATTATTATTATTATTATTATTATTATTATTATTATTATTATTATTATTATTATTATTATTATGTAAAGACATGTACAAGTCATTTGATTGATAAAGTCAGGTGTGAACGGATAGAGAATGGAAGTCATGATTTGAAGTATACACAGATTAATGGTTCCCAGGTACGAGTATTTATATCCACTATGGTCTTGTCTTTTCAGCTCCTCCTGTAAATAACAATGGGGTAATTTGTTTCCAAGAGGAGAATACATTTGACACCGATCGGGTATAAATGAATGGATTTATTCGTGGGTGCTAAATGCTTATTAATTATGATTTAGTGGATGCGAATATGTAAAGTTCCTGCCTGAACAAATCACTATTGAGGTGGAAATTGTGGATGGTTTTTACTTAACTGTCATGAAGTGTTAAACAGTAGTAGTAGTAGTAGTAGTAGTAGTAGTAGTAGTAGTAGTAGTAGTAGTAGTAGTAGCAGCAGCAGTGATAGTAGTAGTAGTACACACCAGCAGCAGTAGTAATAGTGATAAATAACGAAGTATTGCACATGGAACTTTACAGATTGACTCACCAACACGACGCATGGAAATATCTGAAGCAACTGTTTGGTGTTTGTTTACCAATTTTGGGTTTAAGGTGAAAATCCCTTTGTTTATTGGCAGTGTGGCTACTGCGAGGCGCTGCTGGCCTTCACACTCCATCCCCTGCGCCCTCCTGTCATTACATCGCCTTTCCAGCGAAGGCATTACTACGATGGTTATGCGGCTTTTGAGGGGAGTAGCAGCCGCCCATCGCTGGGAAGGACGCGCCTCACGTAAGGGCAATATATAAAAACACATCCGTACCGCATGTGCAATACATTCATATGGCTCTACTTGAAGTGACACGGATTTTAAGGGTGTTTCTCTTTTTTTTTTTTTTTTATTATGTTCTAGTGACAGATTAATAACGCTAGTGACAGTTGAACAGGTCCGTATTCAGAAACGCTTTGCTCTCCCACCACGACTATTTTCAAAGGCCACAGACATGATTAGCTGAGTTCATACGAGTGCTTCTCCTGTTAATAATATAGAAATCTTGTTAATCTGTCACTAGAACCGTAAAGACACATTAGGAACGCGTGTGACTTCAACTAGAGCTTTTTTGAATGTATTGGAGGTGCGGCGCAGAAGTGTTTCACAATATTGTTCTAACGCTCTGCATGCTTCGTAGAATGTGGCGGCTCCCTGCTGCCTGAGGTGTCGCCGAGTCGCGCTGTCTTGGCCGCGCCTGTGCAAGAAGTGTTACTTCTCAGAATCTTATATTGGCAACTTTTAATAGCCTCTAGTGGAAGTTACTATGGTGTTCAAGTGTGTTTTTATGACTGTATTTATAGTTTAGGATGGATTCTGCATCATCAGTGAGAGAAACCCCCATAAGAACACGATTTGTCATCTTTGTAGCCATTGAAAATAGTCCTTACGAGAGACCAATGCGCTTCAGAATATCTTCATTACTTGGCGCCTCGTTTCCCTTGTTTTAAGAAGATGTAACGCCGTATTATGACAGAGTAGTAACTCTTAATAAGTACTCGTAGTTTCCCGCGGTGACCACCAACTCCTTCCTCACGATGAACGGGCAGCTGCTCCGCCTCTTGCTGCAGTTCAAAGCGGATGTGCTCATACACTCCACCTTGCACCGTGGAGGAAGCCTGCACGCCCCTCCCCTCTCCACATTCCACTGAGGCTTTGCAGCGTGGAGGAGGTCTGCAAGCCCCTGCCTTCTCCACACTGCACGAGACCACGGGGTTTACTAGCATATATGTGTTCCAGAAAGGGGAAAAAGATTAAACATAGTGGTCGAATAGAAAAACCTCCTACCCTACCCCACTCCAAACTCCATTCAAGGCTTTGGCAGCGTGCAGGCCCCTCCCTACCCCACACTACATACCGCTTGTCTTACTGCCATATCTGAGCGTTGAAGTTTTCTAGAAATTTAAAAAAAAATCAACCACGTAGAATAGAAGAGGTTTTCGTGTTGCGAGTCTTGTCGGCGCTGCCTTGCCTTTATGTGCCTTGCTCCTTTTTCCTTCAATACCCCCGAGTGTTGCGGCTCGCCGCCACAAAGCAACACAAAGGAAAAGAAGAAAGAACACACCTTTAGGTCACAATGTTGTACTGTTTTACACAAAGGAAAAGATAAAACTGAAAGTATAAAAGTATGAGATAGAAGACAAGAAAAGACAAGCTAGACTTCCCTTGCACCGCAGCACCTCAGATATGCTAAGTGTGCATCCAATGGAACAAATTTTTTACCACAGAACATTCTTACATGACTGGGAAAGGAGAGATGAGGCTGTTGTTCCTTCTCTTTTTCCTTGCCAGCCATCCAAGTGTTTCTCCCACGCTCCGTGTGACTGTTCTTAACTGTATGTGTGTTCTGTACCAGTTTACTCCTGTTATGCAGTAATGTTACAACGCACAGTGATAATGTGAAGTTCTTGCGGTACAAATATTACTGGAGTAAAAAGCAAAGGTTACTGGGCTGTGGTTGGGAAGAGCCTGAAGACGAAATAGTTCAGAAAACAAAGGATACATAAGGTTTTAGTACGCGAGGAATGAAAAGGAAGAAAAAAAAGACGGAGGGTTCACTAGAAGCATAGTCAGGTCATACAGTACAGGGAGTGCCACGTGTAGGCCTGACGGTTTCCTGCAGCGTCCCTTATCTTCTTAGAATGTTCTTATGTTATGAGAGAATGGATTAGATCAGGAAGAGGAAAGGGGAAGGAGAGAGAAAAAGGGAGGGAGAGGGAGAGAACTGTGAGGGCAAAGAAATGAGGGAGGGAGGGAAAGGAAAAATTACTGTGATGTGCTCTTATTCTCTCTCCGGGGACAAGATGGAGAAAAACAGGTGCAGACAGATTACCAAAAAGATGAATTATGAATGGAAGATGAATTATGAAAAAGTATATATTTCTAAATAAGCAAAAACAAAAATATAGAACTGATAGATGATACATGTATGAATATAAGGAAAAAAATATATACATGGGTTTCGGATGATAAAAATACATGACTATTAAAAAGTCATGTTGATATTTGAAAGTAAAAGTGAAACCTTCGACAAAAGTCACTTAGCAGTAGCGGAAAGGACGGGCACACGGGGCGGGAGAAGGCGGTGGCTGGGTTAATGTTGGTGGCTGTGTACGTACACAATACTGTGACATTGTTATAGTATCGTAATATCTGTGGTTTTCCTACATTCGTGCCTGTCCGCACACATACTACACGTATACAAGTAGGTCAATTTATCTATCTATGTGCCAGGCCGGCAATCCCACAAGGGGTGGCCCAGACAGAGCGCCACATACTTGTCCACACATCACTCACACTCTTGGCCCCATCGGCTCCTGGTGGACAAGTACGCAGTGCCTCAAAGTTGTTTGGCTCCTGTGAGCATGCTACTCTTTATGCGTGTGAAGGAGCCGAAGCTCTCGTAATAGTTTAAAAAAAATATATATATCACTTAGCTATCACTTTCCCAAACAACTGCATGGAAAATTACCAGTGGATTAGGGCAGAGTAGCCCCGGAAGTGTCTTGATTTTCCTCTCTTGAAACAACACAACTCAAATAGAAGGCAGAGAGCCTGACATATCGTTCCAGAATTCATGGAACGCTGGATGAAGTGCGGCGCGTGCTGTCTGTCACTCCTGTTGTTGCTGTCACGGGTTTTGCTTGTCGTGATTCGGGTCATAAAGCAGGCAACCGTTTCCTTGAGGCAGGGTCAGGGCTTCTCTGAGGCACCACCAATCTCTTAGTGATCTTTGTATAAGGTCTCCATAGTTCTTTGAGGTAAATGTATTGTGTTAAGATATACTGTGTGTGTGTGTGTGTGTGTGTCATGATGGATCGTGATACTAAAGTTTGTAAGCAAGAGTATGTGTCATGAACTGATTATTATTGTATTACTTGTTATGGTCAATACACCACGTATCTATCTATCTGTATGTGTGTGTGTGTGTGTGTGTGTGTGTGTGTGTGTGTAGCAGGGTGAGGTAGTACATAATAAGCTGGTCATAAGGTCTGGTCCCTGCACTGAACAGCCCCGAGCGAGCGCTCCTCACTCACGTGTTCCTCACCGGGAAAATATTGTGAAAGATATATTTCCTGAATCTGGTATCTGGTAGGGGAATTTCTTTTTTTTTTTTTTTTTCATTCACCTCATGATTACCTCAGTGCAGCAGCCCCCAGATGTTGGTTGTCTGCTAAAGGCTCTCTCTCTCTCTCTCTCTCTCTCTCTCTCTCTCTCTCTCTCTCTCTCTCTCTCTCTCTCTCTCTCTCTCCTGTAAAATGCTAAGTGGCATCATCAAAGCGAGGGAGGAGGGGGCAGCGAGTCCGAGCGACCTTGAAAAGAGCTGAGTGATGATGCCACGTAGCATTTTAAAGGAGTACTTATAATCACTGCAATAATGTTGTCGTGTAATACTTATCGGTAAATTACGTGCTTTTTTATATAATTTGTCTTGTTATAAGATACTGCAATATTCCACAGCCTGCAAAAAATAAGATTAAATAAGTGGCACCTCCGAGACTGCGACAATGCAGCCGTCTGTCCGTCACGTCAGCACACGCATAGCAGCGCACTATACTCGCCGCACCGAATATTGGCCGGTGAGGCAGAGCTCGGGGATTTCCCCAGTGGTGCTACAAGTAATTTGTTATAGATTATAACACTGTCTACTCCTTCTTGTAACCCCGATTCACCTCCTTAACCCTTGTGGCTTTCTCATTGTTATGATTTTTTGTCACCCACCACCACTGAGATAAATATCAAAACAATGTTTTCTATACAAAGGTCTCGTTTCCTCAAATAGTAAACTTGGCATATCAGCGGACGTGAGCGACATTGCCGCTCTTCTGACTCCGCCCACCGCCTAGACTTTTACCTCAATGGTGGTGTGGAAAAAAAGTCAAACTAAATAAATAAAGTAGACGTGCAGTTTTATTAAATGTATTATATTATGTAATGAGAGAGAGAGAGAGAGAGAGAGAGAGAGAGAGAGAGAGAGAGAGAGAGAGAGAGAGAGAGAGAGAGAGAGAGAGAGCGGAAGGCTGGTGGGCGTTCCGTGGTATCTTTTGAAGACGCGGCAACACTGGGGAATTTCCCTTAGTAACTCCGCCTCACCGGCCAAAATTCGGTGCGGCGAGTATAGCGAGTCCCATACATTTTCAACTCCTCTAACCTAACGGGTAAACAAAGCCTTAAAATGCATATGTGTATAGAACATTTCCTACTTAGAATTACACGTTCCTTCATGTCATTCAGTATTTGCAGAAACTCGCGTTACACCTTGTATACAGTGGACAACAAGCAAGACAACACCGCTACAGAGCACATGGAGGGAAAAGGAGTGTAGTCTGATGCGACTTCCTCCCATCACACAACTTCTCCCATGAAAAAAAAAAAAAAAAAAGTTAAAAGTGAAACCAAGGAGAGTACATGCAAGCTTTTTTTCCACCCAATTCTTAAGGTGTCTTTGTCCACCGTGATTCAAAGCTTTTCCTCTGCTACATTTTTAAACACTACATGCAGATTTTTTTTTTTTCCTACTTCTTTTTCTCTTGTGAGTCTAGTAGCCTTCGAGTCACTCTGATGTTTTGAATGCAAAGTGGATTTCAGTGCTTTTGGCTTGTTGCAAATGGCTGTCTTGTCTCTTATTAAACATATACTGCCGCCAACATTATTGCCGGTGAGAGCCGCCGCGGGCACCACCATCTCCTCAAAGGGATGTAACGCATGGCTTGGTGTGTGTGTGTGTGTGTGTGTGTGTGTCACGCGTCGCTAAGCCTCCCAGGATGGCCCGACGGGAAGGGTCTCTCGCCGCGCTCTTTGGAGGCAGGCTCAGGTTATTGATTTCTAGCACTAAATTTACCGCCACTGGTATTACCTGAGCCTCGGTATGTCGCGCCTTGTACATATGCTAATAATTGCATGAAAGGACACAAGGCGGTACGGTACCCTTAGCAGTGACGACAGGTATAGGTGAGGGCTTATGATGCTTGAAATTACCCTAAAAATTTATGAATAAACAAAGTAAGATTTCATGCATTAGAAGTAAGATTTACATGCATTAATTAATTTTCATGCATTTTCATGCATGTAGTAGCAGCCCTCCGCCATCATGGCGGAGGGCTACTACTACTACTACTACTTCTACTACTACTACTACTATTACTACTACTACTACTACTACTACTACTACTACTACTACTACTACTACTACTACTACTTCTACTACACACACACACACACACACACACACACACACACACACACACACATTTAAGTAATTTAAGTGACTGGAAGAAATCTTTATCATATGTACTTAGCAATTCAAAAGAACATTTATTAGTTAGGAAAAAGAAGCATCGATGTTTTACTCTACGGAGTAAAAGTCTGAATATTTAAATGTCACAAAACAACAAAATGTAAATAGATGAAAAAGTATTATTGTCCTTGGTAATTTGAAACGTTAATAAAGAACAAAAAAGACTATCAATACTTTACAAGCGATAAAGAAAAAAAAAAAAAAGAATAACGAGAGCAGCGAGACATGAACATATCAAAAGAAACATTATTTTATTCCGCGATCTGCAACAGCACAATAATTAACAGGAAAAAAGAAAAGCATCGATTTAATATAAAAGGAGAAAATTGAATTGTGTAAATAAAAAAAAAAAAGCCAGGAAAAATGCCTGAAAACCGAGCTAATCATCTCTGTAGCCTCAAAAACAGTCGTGGTGAGAGCAAAGGCAACTACTACTACTACTACTACTACTAATACTACTACCACCACCACTACTACTACCATCACCACCACCACCATCACATCACCACCACCAGCACCACTACTACTACTACTACTACTATTACAACTACCTTCACTTCCTATGACTATTTACTATCTCGTTTTTTCTATATTATTACCTGCACTTTCTCCTCCTCCTCCTCCTATTTTCCTTCCTTCACTGTTATTATCATCATCAGTTGATCAGTATAATAAGTTTTCTAAGATCAAATGACCTTTCTTAATAACGTTTTTTTTTTTCTTTTTTTTCTTTTTCGTCTTTTGATCTATTAAGGAAACTGTGTAGTACGTATATTAATCCAGTAATCATTGTGTCGTCTCGTTCACGGGTCTGGCACTCATTCATAATCTCTCAGAAACTTCTTTTAATTCCGAATCAATTTACTTATCGTACTCTTATATTTTGGGAGTTCATCTTACATGCGAATAATATTTAGTCAGAGAGAGAGAGAGAGAGAGAGAGAGAGAGAGAGAGAGAGAGAGAGAGAGAGAGAGACATACAATCATTCACACTCGTTAATTACAAACTTAAAAAAACATCGATATTTTTAACAAAACTCTCAAAACAATCCATAACTTTACTTATACAAGCCAGCAATCATACGAACGCACAGAAATTAATACCAGCGATAGAAAAAGAACTTATATTACGAGTATAGCTACGTATTCTGAAACGCTTCATTTGTTGTCTCACCATTTTTTTCTTTTTTCGAATGCCACAGAGATGATTAGCCGGGTTCTCAAATGCGTTTCTTCTGTTAATAATACAAAAATCGTGTTAATCTGTCACTAGAACCATGAAAACATCTTTGAAAACCTGTGCAATTTCATTTAGAGTCTTATTAGTTTAGTGGAGGTGCGGCGCAGAAGTGTTTCAGAATAGGGATCATTGTCTCGTTTTCCTCCAGCCTGGCGGCCCTGCTCGGTCCCTTCCACGACTCGCAGCGAGAGAGAGAGGTCGAGGTGCGGTGGTCTCGTGGCGGAAGGCTGAAGGAGGCGGTGAAGGAGTGAAGGTAAGAGTTTGGTAATGGAAAGAATGTTAAATTATTACTCAGTGCGTGGAATTAATGTGTAACCCGTGAGATTGTGAATGATTAGGTTGAAGACTTGAGGATTAGAATGGATAGGTGTGATTGGGTTAGGTTTGTCCAGGTATGGGGATTAGGTAAGCCACGTTAGGTAATGTGATTAGCTTGAGCTGATATAGGTTGACCAGGTGAGGTTGGTAGGTGTGATAAGGTTGAACAGATGGTGATTACAACACTTAAGTAGTTAAGCTTATCAGGGGAGAAATGAATATGCTGATCAGATGGGAAGTTATAGAAGTTTAGCATTTTGCGAGGGAATAAGCTGCAAGGGTGATTAGACTGCAGGTAAAGTGATTTAACTTGTCAGGTGAGAGAAGTATGCTGACCAGATGGTAAGTTGGTTGCTTGTTTGTCCAGGTGATTGACGTCTGATTAAGCTTACTGAAGTGATAATTAAGGAAGTGAATTTGAGATTATATTATATATAAGCACGTAAAATCATGTTGGATTGGTGTGTCCGTGGCTGCTATTTTGTGGTCCCTTTGCTTATTCGCTGTGCTGAGTAGCAGTTGGCTTGTTAACTACGATTGGTCATTATTTTCCTTTATTCATTATCACACACACACACACACACACACACACACACACACACACACACACACACACACACCTACCTACTTACCTACCTTTAATCTAGACGACAGTAAACATAAAGGCAACATGTCTGTGACACTCAGAAGTCCAAAGTACATACATCTCCTTCCTAGTTTATGGAAACGGCAATTTTAATAAAAAAAAAAGTTGGCACCTCGAGTGTCCTGGCGATAGTAATGCTGTATCTCTAACCAAAACAAACACCTGACTCGGCCGCGCTGCTTGAACTTAAGAAACACGTTGTTGGACAAGAAGGTGAATGTTGGTGCGGTGCCCATCTCTACTACGCCCTAAACAATGGATTACGGCAGCTGGACACTACAGCAGCAGCAGGATCGCCTGAGAGATGTTTGTTTTGCTTCTCCATTACTTTGTCGCTCGCTTCGTGAGAGGGATGCTAAAATACCCACAAAAAAAAAAAAAAAATAAATAAAAAATAGAGCTATATATCACGATGTTAGTGAGTAGGTTGTGTCATACTATATAGTGCAGTGTGATTGTTTATTTTTTCATCGTCCAAATCAATAGTTTTTTATACTTGTAATATGCTTTATTTAAGATAATGCTAGCAGTTTACTCGATAATCACACAAAAAAAAAAAAAAATTTGACCACATTGTCAATATTATCCATACCGGATATTGAAAAGTCGACACATCATTTCAATAGTATCATGATGATAATGTTCTGTGCATCTTTACGCACCTGGGATTTACTACAACAATATTTTAGCTCTCTTTCCTACAGTTAGATGAGGCAGCAACGACATATAGCGGTTGAGTTCCGAAAACTCCCCCTTCCTCCCAATCTCACTGCCTTCGTACCTAGCCTAACTTAAACCAAGCAGGTAATTTCCCGCACACAGGAACGTTCTGCTCTCACCACAACTGTTTTTCAAAGGCCACGTACATAAATTAGCCGGGTTTTCGAGTGTTTCTTCTCCTCCTTCATTACTATTAGTCATTATTGTTGTTATCATCATCATCATTATTGAAGCTGCTATAATTATTGGTATTATCTTTATTGAAATTTATTTTTTTTATTATTATTATCATCATTATTATCATCATTATTATTATTATTATTATTATTGCTGTTGTTATTATTATTTCCATTATTATTATCATTATAATTATTTTGCTATTATCATTATTAATGTTATAATTAGCATTACTGCTACTACACTACTATTACTATTACTAATACTGCGATTGCTATTATCATTACTATCACTATTCTGTTATTATTGTTGTTGTTAGCAATGTTATTTAAGCCATGTACGCGAAGAATAACCGATGTGTATTGGAATAAACTTCTGAGTGAATCCGAATCTATCAAGAATATAGAAAACTTATTAATCTGTCATTAGAACCATAAAAACACCCTGAAAAACCCTTGTCACTTCAGTTCACTACGTAGAGCAGCTTGGTAGTAGTGGAGATGCGGCGCAGAAGTGGTTCTCAATAAGGTTTAATACTTGATACTTCACCCTGTTAGCCTAATAAAACAATCCAGCATTTAATTGTTCCCCTTTAACGTAACGAGGGCTCGAGGACAGGGCTGCTGCTGCTGCTGCTGTTCCCCTGCTGGCCTCGTCTGGCGAATAGTTGCAAAAATGGTGTTCCTAGCATTCCTAACTTTTTTTTGCAAGATTTTTAAATGATAATTTGCATCCGTTGTGTGCATTATACGTATCATGCTTCTGCTTCACCTCACCGCCGCTGTCTCCTCCTCCTCCCCCTTCTTTCCTTCTTTCCTTCTTTCCTCCTTTTTATTATTTTTTTTCTTATTTTCTCTTCAATTTTTTTTTTCTCTTTTTCTCTTGTTCTTTTTCATCTTTCCTTCCTTGTTCTCTCGTTGCCGTCGTCGTCGTCGCTGTTGTTGTTGTTGTTGTTGTTGTTGTCGTTGTTGTTGCTGTTTCCTTTTCTCCTCCTCCTTCTCTCCTCTTTCTTCTCTCCTTTTCTTCTCACCTTTCCTTTCTTTTCTTTTCCTTTCCTTTCCTTTCCTGTGTTCGCTTCTCCCATCCTCTTATCTTCTGCAGTTTCATTTCGTTTCATCTCGTCTGCTTCTTTCACCTTCTTCCCTTAACCCTCCCTCCCCTCTCTCTCTCTCTCTCTCTCTCTCTCTCTCTCTCTCTCTCTCTCTCTCTCTCTCTCCCACATGCAGCTGCAAGGAATAAGTTGAAGGCACGGGGAGGAGAGGAAGGAAGAATGTATAGGTATTAAAGGCAATGTTCTTGGTTATACAGTTTTGTGAGGGCGCGTTGGAGATCCAAGGTGCAGCCCTGCCAGGAGGGAAATAATGAGGCAAAAGTGAAGCAGCGAAAGAGGAAACAAAGAGGAAAGTATGACAAACGTACGGGGAAAAGAATGCAAAAAGGGGATAACGAGATAGAAAGAAAAGAGGATAATGTACTCTTTCGTAAATGGGAGAGTAGAGAATAAATAAATGGAAAAAAATGAGGGAAACAGAGAGGAAAGTATGATAAACGGACGGGGAAGAGATTTTAAAATGGATAATGAGGTAGAAAGAAAAGAAAATGTTTTTGCGAAGATAGGAGAACAGAGAATAGGTAAATAAAAAAAAATGAGGTACCGAAAGGGGAAACAAAGAGGAAAACAATGACAAATGGACCACGAAAGAGTCAAAATCGATAACGAAGGAAGGAAGGAAGGAAGGAGGAAAAATAACATAGACTTACGTAATGACAGTAAACAAGGAAATAGGAAAATGGGAAATGAATAAAAATAAGAGAGATTAAAAGAAGACATCTCAGGCAGAAAGCAGAAAAAAATGGCTGACAAAATTTAATTAAAATGTTTTTGTTTCTTTGATGTCCAAGAGAAATAAATGTTATGCAATGAAAAAAAAAAAAAAATACGCTGTTAGGATTTACTTTGTTAAATTCTAATTAATGGTACCCATAGTAGAGAGAGAGAGAGAGAGAGAGAGAGAGAGAGAGAGAGAGAGAGAGAGAGAGAGAGAGAGAGAGAGAGAGAGAGAGAGAGAGAGAGAGAGAGAGAGAGAGAGAGAGAGAGAGAGAGAGAGAGAGAGAGAGAGAGAGAGAGAGAGAGAGAGAGAGAGAGAGAGAGAGAGAGAGAGAGAGAGAGAGAGAGAGAGAGAGAGAGAGAGAGAGAGAGAGAGAGAGAGAGAGAGAGAGAGAGAGAGAGAGAGAGAGTAGGAAGTTTTTTTTAATGAAACGATTATGCCACTAAAATATGAAGTAGCCAGTTTATACTAAAAAGTCAATTACATTCTCTCTCTCTCTCTCTCTCTCTCTCTCTCTCTCTCTCTCTCTCTCTCTCTCTCTCTCTCCATTTGTTTCAGGTCTATTTATAAAAGTCTTATTTATCGAGTGTGAAGATGAGAGAGAGAGAGAGAGAGAGAGAGAGAGAGAGAGAGAGAGAGAGAGAGAGAGAGAGAGAGAGAGAGAGAGAGAGAGAGAGAGAGAGAGAGAGAGAGAGAGAGAGAGAGAGAGAGAGAGAGAGAGAGAGTTGTTGTTGTTTGATAAATTTATTGCGCACAAGGCAGGCGTCAGACTATACATACGATCAAAAAACATAAGTTTACAGAAGAACAGTAGTAGAACAATAAGAACAATAATAACAATAACAAGAATAATAACAAGAACAATAACAATAACCAAAACAAGTGAAGTTAGAACAGTAACGACAGAAAATAAATAAATAAAAAAATAATAAAATGATAAATAATAATAATAATAATAATAATTAACAATAATAATAATAATATAATATGGAAAATCAATATAGAAAGAAAATTATATAATGAAATAAATATAATAAACAAGGAAATTAAACAAAGAAATAGGTAGATAAATAAAGAAAACAGGAAATAAATAAACATAATAGAATAAAATAAGAATTAATAAAAAAAAGTAAAAAAAAATAAATAAAAAAAAATAAACACCAAAATAAAAGAATAGTACAACAGTCAAAAACATAAGTTTACAGAAGAACAGTAATAGAACAATAAGAACAATAATAACTAACAACAAGAACAATAACAAGAACAATAACAATAACCAAAACAAGTGAAGTTAGAACAGTAACGACAGAAAATAAATAAATAAAAAAATAATAAAATAATGAATAATAATAATAATAATAATAATAATAATAATAAATTATATAATATGGAAAATCAATATAGAAAGAAAATTATATAATGAAATAAATATAATAAACAAGGAAATTAAACAAAGAAATAGGTAGATAAATAAAGAAAACAGGAAATAAATAAACATAATAGAATAAAATAAGAATTAATAAAAAAAAGTAAAAAAAAAAAATAAATAAAAATAAACACCAAAATAAAAGAATAGTACAACAGTGAAAAAAACTATGAATGCTAAAGGTCAAAGGTGACATAAATAGTTGAGGGGAGGTAAATGAAAGACACTGCTAACAGCCGCCAAACTGTGGGTGTTGGGCTAACATGAGGTCTAGATGGTCGCCTTGCAGCAGGTGTTGGCACACGGCGAGGAGAGGCTGTTCGCGCGGGAGCAGGTCTCCCACAGCAGGACAGTCCAGGCAGTAGTGGCGCAAGTGATTCGAGTTGGGAGAGTGGCACAGGGGACAGGAGGTGTAGTGAGGCTCGTCTCCCAAGCCAGCCACCTGCCACAGTGGGCGGTAGCCGGGCCGCAGCTGCGCCGACACCACATTATGCCTCCTCACCCATAGCCCCCGGCGGCGATACTTGAAGCGATGGTGACGAAAGGCATCATAGTGCTGAATAGTAACACTGGCCGCCCTCTGGTCGGCAGTCCTGTCGGCCGTAGAGAGTAGGGAGGCTGCTCGGATCCTGGTCCTGAGGCACTGGAGGGAGGGGGCAGGGCCAGCGTCGCAGGCAGGCAGGCCACAAGCAGCTTTAGCCAGGCGATCCACTGTGTCGTTGTAAGCTAGCGAGACATGGGAGGGGATCCAAAGGAACCTAATGACCAACAATCGGTCATGAGCCAAGGCCAGGGCCGTCAGGATCCTGTTAACCAGATGACGACAGACTGGGTTTGGCGAAGAAAGGGCATGAAGGGCTGCCTGGGAGTCGCATATGACGACACCGTTGAGGCGTCTTTCACAGAGGAGACTCACAGCATCTAGGATGCCGTGCAACTCACAAAAGGTGGAGCTGGACTTGAGCCGGCAGCCGACGTCCAACCCAGCCCTCTGCTGGAGGTGCCGCGTCAGGAGAGTAAACTGCACACCCTGCTGTGCCGTCCGCCTGCACAGACCCATCCGTGTAGAGGTGGTGTGGCGTGACGATGGTAGCCGAGACCGATGCTATGGCGTCCAGGGCTAGTTGTTTCTGCAGGACGGGAGGGTGAGCCTTGTAGGTGGGAGTGAAGTGGACCATCGGGAGTGGCAGCATCCAGGGTGGAGGTGGAGGGAAAATGTCAGGCACAGGAACATTGATGTCCAAACGTTGCAGCTGAAAGCAGACAGTTTTGATGAGAGCACGGCCACCGGGCTGCAGCCGAGGCAGGCGGGGATGAGGCTGAAGGAAGGTCCTAATGACTTGCGAATAGTGACAGGAGAGATGGGGGAAGTGGAGGCACTTGACGGTGAAATAGGTGACATTTGCATGGATCCTTTCAATTAGTGGCGAGAGGTCAAGCTCATGCAGCATGTTGACTATCCTGGTGGACATGGGACAGCCTAAGATGAGTCTCATGACTGTGTTCTGGAATTTTTCCAGAGGCTCCAGTGTAGATTTGGGCAGCTGCACAAGCGCAGGGGAGAGATAGTCAACGACTGATCGAATGTAGGCAGTGTAAATCGTCCTGGCCACGGGGATGGAGACACCAGTAGCGTTATTAAGGAGCCACCGAAGAGGAGTCAGGCGTAACTACAGCCGAGTCAGGAGATCACGAACCACAGGATGAACTCGCTGACGAGCGGGCGTGGATGAGAGAATTCTCACAGGCGCACCAAGGTAGACATACTGTGTGCACACAGGGATGACACTGTGCCCCACGGTAAAGGCTGGGAGGGATCTCGGGTTCCGAAGAGTAAAAATACGGCTTTTTTCTGGGGAAATGATGAGGCCACACAAAGAGGACGAGATAGAGAACGAGTGGAGGAAATGCTGTAGGACTGCTGGTGTGTGCGCGTGGATGCAAATGTCATCTGCATAACAGGTGACTGTGATGCCAGGGACGTCAGGAAGTAAGGAAAGCATACGGTGCATCAAGATATTAAAAAGGAATGGGCTAAGAACGCCACCTTGAGGAGTACCAAGCTCGAACTTCTGAACTGTACTGCTCGCACCCTTGAACAAAACACGTGAGGTTCTGTTACGCAAGTACTCCCGCACCCACCCCAGGAGGTTGCCCGTAACTCCGAAGTCCACGAGCTGGTCGAGAATGACCTCCCTGTTGGCAACATCGAAAGCGCTCTTCAGGTCTATGAAAGCGACAACACTAGTTGGGGTGAGGCGAGCGTACAACTCCACGAGGCAATGGTGCGTACTGCGTTGGGGAAGAAAGCCGTAGAGTCTGGGAGATAACTTGCTCTCAAGCCGAAACAGCAGCCGATTGAGGAGGACGCGCTCCATCACCTTGCTAAAGCAGGATGTAAGTGATATAGGCCTGAACTTGTCCGTGCCGGGCTTTGGAATCGGTACGATGATACTGGAGGTCCAGGCGCGCGGCACACATCTCTGTCGAAAACAGACGTTATACAGCCGGAGAAGAGGATTTCCAGAAACTTTCTGAAGGAGCCTGAGAACAGAGTAGGTGATGCCGTCTTCCCCTGGGGCTGATGCCTTGCTCCGAGAGAGGGCACGACTAAGTTCACTTTCAGTGATGGGCCTGTCATCCTCTTCGTCTGGTTGCAGCAAAGCACCCATCAGACGAAGGGTGCGGTGAGTGTCATTAGAGTCGAGAGCATCACGAATGTGGTGGGGAAGGTTTTGTGCACGTGACTGCTCACACCAGCCATTAAGAAGATCTTGAGCGTACTGAGCTGGACTATGATGAAGAGCGCTGGGTTTCTTCCTCCTCACAACTGTATTAATGAGATGCCACATGGAGCTCACACTTGTCCGGTGGTTGATGCTGTTGGTAAACTGGCGCCAAGACTCGGTGAGGACACATTGCTGGAGGGCCACGAGCTTGTTCCTGGACAACTGATACCTCCGCAGATTCTCCGGGGAGGGGTGAGTTTGGAAGGAAAGGCCATCCTCCCTCGCCTTTCTCTCTGCCATGGTAATATGGTGATCCAGTGTCCAGGCTGGAGCTCGCAGACGACGCTTGACGTGCAGCTTGCGAACATAGTGGTCATAAAAGGAGTGTGTTGAGGTGACAATGGAGGAGTACAAGTCTTCAGGAGAGGTCATAGGAAACGTAGGAACGGCGGATGACATGTAGGAGACATACGTTGGGCAGTACTTAGGAGGAATGGTAATGCGGATGCGACGGTGGAGGTGGGGAGGAGCGGCTGGGAGAGAGTAATGGAGGGCGAGGGCAAGATGGTCAGAAAACAGTGTGGGCACAGAGGAGCACGTGACATTGGATGTCACCAGGCCCTGAGTCAAGATGTAGTCAAGAGTGCCTCCTTTTGAGTGCGTGGCACCGCCAGTATCCCATCGTGTTAGCCGGTAACGATGCAGCCATTCCTCTAGGCGTGTCCCGTTGCGATTTGGTGTTGGAAAGATGTCACCCAGCGCAGGATGACGGGCGTTAAAGTCACCCATGTAAATGGTGCCTTGAACACTTGGAGTGGGGAGAACAGCAGTGTCTATCCGGCCTGGAGCCACATAGACATTGCACAGCCAAATCGTACCAGCGCCTGCTGCGACCTCAAACAGTTGGAAGGTCGTGTCATCATGTGTGGAGCACCGGAGCAGCCTGTGCCGTACAGCAGAGTGAACGTAGGTGATGAGACCGTTCCGAGCATGATGAACGTAGGGAATGTAGGCACGAAGCGACGGCGGCGCACCCCTTTGTGCCACAGGATGGCCAACAAAAGCCTCTTGAATTAAAATAATATCAGGATGATGCTGCTGCACGTAACTCTTGAGGGCAGATTGTTTAAGGCAATGAGTGAGGCCGCAGGCATTCCAGGAGAGGACGTGAAGCTGTGGCTGGCTATCTATTATTACTCTTAGCTTAGCGCGACCAGAGGAAGACGAATGGGAGGCGTGGCCAACTCTCTGCGGCGCACTGCAGGAGGACAAGGATGCTGGAGGCAGAGCAGTAACCCGCTCGAGGTGTGTGGCGAGGGAGTCGACCCTGCCAGCGAGGGTAGTGACGGTGACGGTGCTCGGAGCGCGTCCATCATAGCAGAAACCTTGGTGTTCATTTCAGCCTGCTGGCTGGCGAATCCCTCCATTCTGCGTTCAATGGCCTCGAACCGAGCAGCATACGAGGAGCATTGAGACGTCATCGATTCCACAGCAGCCTTAAGTGAAGCAACCTCAGGAGCCACCAAACCAGCGTCCGTCACCGGCGGGGAGGAGGCCTGGGGGAGGAACGGACGCGCGCTGAGCAGACTGTGGGGCGGAAGGCGGAGCCGAGGTGGAAGGCGCGGCGGTGGGCGGGGCGCCATAAACACCCATGCCAGACGTTGACACCTGGCTGACGGCAGCGAGGGCATTTCCACTTCGAGGTATCTGCTGTAGGTGTGTCTGATCCCTGCACCGTTGACTCAGAGTCCTGTGAGACTGGTGCGGGGCCAGTAGAGGGAGGCTGGGTCCGGTGAGGGCAGGCGAGGGAGTGATGCTGGCCAGAGCACCAGGCGCACTTCTCAGGACGGGAACAGTAGCGCGAGATGTGGCCGAGTCCCCAGCACCTAAAGCACCAGGGCTGCTCATCCTTCATCCTGCGTACTTCGCATGGCGGGAGGCTGGGAAGAAAGTCAAAAGTAATAAAAGGTGGCAGGGGTTCAGGAAGGCTCCAGGTGACGACGATGCGATTGATGGGTTCACCGTCCTGAATGAAACGCTTCGCTTTGTACACCCCAGACAAAGCCATGGCCAAGGAAGGCTCAACACAGACAGGATAACGAGTCAGTAGGTAGGTAGGGAATTTTCGAGACCTTTGAGGCGAGTCCTGCATATCAAGGAACAAGGACAGATATTCCCCTTTTGTCACACTGTCAATAATGTCCGTGCGACTTCTGGAGATGTAGACGAACCGAGACGTTACAGCGGACATCTTGACTTCAGCAAGGCTCCGATCCAGACTGAAGCCCTTGTTGACTTCAGAGAGCCAACGTAGCTTGGTCTCCACCGATGGAGAGCCTCGGAAGAGGAGCTTTACGTAGTCATCCCGTGGAGCAAAGGCTGAAGGAACTGGCGCAGGCTGTGAGGGCAGAGGCGAGATGCATGGCGCAGAGGAGGGAGAGGCGACCGACGAAGTGGCAGAAGGGACGTCACGGGGAACAGAAGCTATTCCCTGCTTAGCCGCCTTGGGAGCAGGCAGAGATGAGGCATCGTTGCTGTCAGACGAACTGTTGAGAAGACGTTTAGCCGATGAAGATTGGTTGACAAGACTTGAAGCTTCGTCGTCGGGGAGGGTAACTCCAGCCTCACTCGTGGCTGCTGCCGAGCTCCGCTGATCCTTTTGTGGCATTGAAGGCCACTCACCCTCATCACTAAGGTCGAGGTCGTCCTCGAGGAGAGAGTGAGTGACAGGGCCGTTGTATTCCATTGCTCACTTAAACAGGGCTCGGGGAACGCTGGACACAAGCAGTGACGCAGAACGACGTCATGACAACGTCACTCTGGAAGCACTGCGCATGCGCAGACGAGGAGCTGCCTGTGCAGGGAACGCCCCCCCCCCCGCCCGACGTGATTCAACCTCCAATCTACAGCCAAAGTCCAAACACTAAAAGTCCCAACTGCCAAAAATGCGACGACAGGGTCTTACTACAGGTGAATGTGTGATATGGTAGGCGCAGGCTTGCTGGATCCCTCGCAAAACTCCAAGAAAATCAGGAGAACGTACACCGTGGCTTGTTTACAAGGCCCTCTAGCGGCGAAATCCCAGAGAGAGAGAGAGAGAGAGAGAGAGAGAGAGAGAGAGAGAATTATTTATGCTGTAGTCGAACAAAACAATTTCCACGTAATTCAAACAGGTACTAGATTGTGAGCTAAATAAATAAATAAAAAAAAAGAGGAAAACTGAAACGAAAGTGTAAAATCTTTTCATGTAGAGCTGGAAACAAATCTGTACCATCAAGATATACGTGTGTGTGTGTGTGTGTGTGTGTGTAGTGGGTCTGAATAACTGATGGTGGTGGAAGAGCGGATGAGGACTGAAATAAAGATTAAACTGTAGCGAGAAATGGGAGGAAGTGGATCGAGTGGTTGGTTACTTGCATAAGATCATAAGAAATAAGGGAAGCTGCAAGAAGTTAGGTGGTTGTGGTGGTGTTTGAAGTGGTGGATGAAGTGGAGGGCGAGGTGATTGGGTGGTTGGGTAGTCAAGTGGTTGCAGTGGTGTCTGGGGGGTAATGGGTGGTTGAGGGGCGCAGGGGGTGAAAGGTACTTGAGTGGTTGGTAGTGGGAGATGGTGGCTGTGGAGGGAGGGTGGAAGATTGTGGATGGATGGTGAAAGGAAGGCGTTACGAGAAGAACAACGGTCATTACTTATCACCACTGCTACTACTACTACTGCTATTACTACTACTACTACTACTACTACTACTACTACTACTACTACTACTACTACTACTATCACTACTACCACTACTACTACTACTACTACTACTACTATTGCCACTACTACTATTACCGCTACTACTACCACTACTACTAACTACTACTACTACTACTACTAATACCACGAGTAACGTCATTTACCATCACCATCATTTCTTCCCTCATTATCTTCAATTGTGGTTTCCCCTCCTGCTTACTCGTGGTTTCCTTAGTCTCTCATTTTTCCGCAGCTTCAGTTTGCCTTTCCTTTCCAACCCGAGGCTTCATCTTTTCTGCGCTGTGTTGATTTATTATTACCGCTATGCATTCCTAACCTAAAACACGTTACATTTGATAATTTCAACGTGTGTTTCTGTGTAGTATACCACGGAATATTTTTTTTATTAATTCAAAATCTCTAACTGGAGCTTTATATACAGAAATGATGGTAGGGCTGGCAGCGATGTGAGTGAGGAGGACGCCACCGGCGGAGTCACTGGCAGTAGTGCTGACGGAGTGACAAGAGAAGGAAGTAGTGCCAGTGGGAAGAGGAGAGGAGAGCAGGAAAAAAAAGCATTAGTACCGCCGCCACCGCCAGCAGGAGGAAGGGGGAGAGGCGGCCCCATGAAGTACAACATCCCAGCAGTGAGCTGAAGAAGCTTGACCAACTGTTTGTTTCCGAGGACGACAAGGTGACGTATGATCGCCGCCAGACGCCTTCTTACCCCGCAGGTACGTGGCATAGGGCAAGGAGGCTATCTAGTCTAGGGTAGCGGGGCAGAATGCTACTTAAAAATGTCAAATACTAGGATGTGTTGATTGTTTGCGATAGTTCTGTTTTTTGTTAGTATTGTTCCTTCTCTTTCTTCCATCACTACGCAGGACAAGGGGGATCATGTAGTCTGGGGAACCTCTCAAAGGGCAGGATGTGTTGATAGCTTCCACTTGTATTTTAGCTGTAGGTCACCTCCTGTTACTGTTTATTTTTTTCTTTTTTTATAATATCACAGCTTTTCTACTGTAACTCCTGTTTCCTCCCTCCCTTTCTCTACTGTTACAAACATTCCGTAATGAAAAATGTGGTGAATTTCTCGAACCCCGTAAAATGTGTGCTTTAAGAGTTGCAAATCGACAACAGTATACATTTGCCTGCATGTGTTCGTATTTCGTAACATTCAAAGCTTATTCTTGGTCATGTTTCTCTCATGCAGGGGAGTTTGGCAAGTGCAGAGAACGGCACGTAAAGTTTTGCAGTTCGCTTCCGTTGCTTCAGATACTTAAAATCACACACCACACCACACACACACACACACACACACACACATACACACACACACACACCACACACACACACACACACACACACACACCATTTTATTTTCTTCCCAAACTTATCACCAACTTTACAGCGGCGCTTATTGAAGGAACTTTTAGCAACAAATTTATAATGCGTGAAGATATATATGGAAAAATTGTCAACGGCCTGCTCACAGTTCTTATAAATCTAGGATGTGATTTTGCGCAATATTTTTTTTTTTTTTTTTTCTTCATGATCATAACGTACTAATTTTGAGGCATATACATTTCTGGGCAACAATTATACTTTTCAAATCACGATCCGCACGACGAAGCGATTAGCATTGACATTAATGAACTGAAGTAATTTAACCCAAGTCGGAGGGGAAACGTCAATCAGCATTATCCCAAGCAAGGCCCTTAACACCCTCCATCGTGTGGCACTGAACAAACTCCTGTAATTCAACGAACTAAAAATCTTAATTATTATAAGAGAGAGAGAGAGAGGAGAGAGAGAGAGAGAGAGAGAGAGAGAGAGAGAGAGAGAGAGAGAGAGAGAGGAGAGAGAGAGAGAGAGAGAATTTTTTTAATAATAAGTCACAAACTAGAACGTACTTTCTCTCTCTCTCTCTCTCTCTCTCTCTCTCTCTCTCTCCTCTCTTCCTCTCTCCTCTCCTCTCTCCTCTCTCTTGCAACACTGCTACCCAAATTGTCACGTTTCTAGATTGCAACACTACTACTACTACTACTACTACTACTACTACTACTACTACTACTATTACTGCTGCTGCTGCTGCTGCTACTACTACTACTACTACTACAATAATAATAATAATACCTCCACCCCATGTTTATTGATGTGTCAATTAGGGGCTCCATTACTTGGAGGTCATTAGCCCCAGCTCCCGCTAATGACTGTGGCATCCAACCATATCTAATACTCTATAATATAAACATTAGTTGTTAACTATAAATTCATTCTACCTCTACTCTATCTACTCTTATGCCACTCTCCACCACTGTAGCCTCGCAGTCGAGGCCTCCTAAGTCTGCAGGTATGGGAGTGGAATGCCTTGTCCCCCTGAGACACAGGAGGGCAGATCTGAGGAGGGAGAATGAGAGACGGCACCTCATCCATGCGACGACCAGGCTCCTTGGCTGGTGCTTCTTTTCTGCCATTAGGTCGGCTAGTCTTGAGTAGAAGCACTGAGCCTTGGAGCCCATCCCGCCAGATGTGGTGAAGACCAGAGGTGTGAAGCTGCCCTGGTCAACGTGTTGGATTCTCTCCCCATACGCTCGGATCTTCTCCTGCTCATTCTTGCGGTGGGCGGCCTCCAGGGAGAGTTCGTGGTGACAGGCGGCCATCGGGTCAAAGATCCGTATGTCCATGAATGCTTTCTGTCCCCTTGTCCAGAACCCTCGTGCACTGACGTCGACTCGAGCCTCGTTGGTGGTGTTGGCTGTTCTGTAGCGCAGGTGCTCGCCGTCTAGCGGCAGGAGGGTCGGTTCAGTGGAGACATCGTGGCACACCTCCCTGAGCATGCTGGCGGTCAGATCTCTCACCCTCATCGTGCCTGATACATACGAATCCCCCCTTTTTGCACGTCATGGTGTGGTTGACGTCATTGGGGGAGCCACACACACAAGTACTGGGGAGTCCTTCCATCGGCCAGCCGGTACCTCAGAGCAATGGCGTCGACAAATTCTTGTTTGTTGAGGCTGAAGCCCTTCGCTCTGATGGGCAGTGACGTTAGCCAGTTAGAGGCTCCCGTTTCCTGTGCAGTGAGGATTTTTTCTCACTGTGGTTGCAGGCAAGATGTTTATCAGGTCTTCGAGACAGTTTCGTTGATGTTGTTGCCTATCTCTAGATATAATTCGTCCTTGCTCAGTGACTGCACTTTGGGCTATTTCACCATGTGCGTCCTGAGCAATGATCTTCTCTGTGAGGGACCTGGTGAGCTTGAGGGAGTTGAGGTTCTCCACAGTCGCCAACTTCTCAGGGGAGGTGATTCCCATCCCGCCCAGTCTTGGTGGAAGTTCGAGCAGCGCCCTTTCCCCATCCTCCGATGGTGTGGTATCTCAGTAACGCTGGGAGGAAGGTGTTCCTTATCGAGACCTCCAGTGGTGCAAGGAGAGGGCTGATGCCTGGGATGGTGCGCATGGCGAATCTCCATCGATGCTGCAAGCCGTGGGTGTAGGCGGAGAAGGCTGCATGAGGCTCAGTCCTGGCCATGTCAGACAGGACTTCCACCTCATGTATCCACTCCTTCACCTTTTCTCCTATGTACTCCTTCTTGAACTCCTCTGTTCCGATGACAGCACCCAGATGCCGTTGTCCGTCCTTTGTTATTATAACTCCACTGCCACTGAAGCTATCCACTGCACTGTCATAGTGTTCAGGCTTTACAATAAGGACGGACTTAGCGGCATTGGGTGTGTACCCTATGATGGGACCATTGTCGTTCACTAAGCCCCACCATTTTTTCAAGTCTGTTATTTTGCCGGCCCCTGACAGGTCATCTGCGTACGCCACTTGCTTCACACTCGTTTTCCTCATATGAGATAACTTGTTGCAGCACTGAAAGTCCGAGGGCGTACATCGCCATGGCCACTGGGTCACCTTGTGTTGTCCCTTCCATGGACTTTAACACCTTAACACTATTACCACTATTACTACCATATGTACAAATCCGAGGGGTCACTATATGTGTTTTCTACATATTGTGCCAGAGGGGGACATTTTACTCGAATGTTGTGAAGCATTGTTTTTCTGTTAATAGTGTTGAAAGCGTTTTTTGCGTCCACTAATAACACCGCTTCACAATTGTCTTCACTGAACATTTCCCTCATAGCGTGGATGGCGGCTTCCCCTCCTGCCTGCTGTCCTGCACATACTTGCAGGTTCCCCCGCTGCCCTCCTTACGTCGTCCTTGACCACCGTCATGACGCATTTACCCACGATGCGTCTTATCACCTCGCCGATGCCAATTGGTCTGCATCCCGGCTTTTTGTCCAGCGGAATTAATCGGCATGCGGTGAGAGCCTCGACGTGGTGACAATTTGTGGTGGCAAGCTTCCTCGCCAGTGCTGCCAGGGCGCCGCATAGGTCGTTAGCGGCGCTGCCACAGAGTGCGCCGCTCAACAGGCGACGCCACCCTCTAGCGTCTAGTCCTGAGGGACCAGCACTGCCGTGTGTCTGGAGAGACTTCTTCCAGATCATCTCTCCAGTTATCACCTCGTAGATGACATCATTGGGTTTGCGGAAAGGCCCCTGCATCCTGAGGCCCTCCTCGTCACTGGGGGGGAGGATGTTTTTTCCTTCAGCAGGTGGATGGTTTCCCTGGTGAGGGGCAACACTCCACCTGACTGCTGTTCATTAAGTGCCCGCAGAGCCCTGGACACCTGTCCTTGCCGCATATTGCCAGCGAAATTACGGGCTTTGTCTTCCTGCCCTTGTTGGTTTCCTGATGGCCTTGGCAGCCTCTTCTGGATGGCTCGGGCTTCCTCCAGGAGCTCATCCAGTTGGTTGTTCTGCCATAGACCCACTCTTCTTGCGACGGCTTTCACGTTTTCCGCCACCTTCGCATTTCTATGTGTCTTTTGAAAGAAGAGTTTTGGCAGTGTGAAGAATAATTTCATCGCATACGGTGCGAGGGGTGACTCTTGTAAGTAATTGTTGAGGAGGATGACCATCTCTTGTACAATTTTGTTGGTGGCTGCACACTTTGGTGGATCGAACAGATGACATGTCGACCACCCAACTAATTCTGTGTAAGTGTTGTTCACCCACATGGTTGTTTCTTCTTCTGTTAGTCCTTTCCAGACTAAGTTTCTCCTCCCGTTTGTATGTCTCGCGGCGTACACATTGTGTTGCGGTAGCGATGGGGCGTGTTGTGACGGTGTTGATGGCAAGGCAGCCTCCCCTCCCATCTCTGTCTCCATCGTTCGCTCTTGTTCCTCATCCTGCTGGGATTCCTGGCTGTCCCCTGGCTCCTCCTCCCTCTCAGTGCCCTGGTGGTCACGTCCCAGGGGGTTTTGGCATCCATCTCCATTTCTACAATTTA